>NW_014577363.1:289429-292787 GCF_000485595.1 Priapulus caudatus
CGCCTTGACTTCGTACCCGGCCGATTTCCATGATCCCATTTCTGCCCTGATGTCATAGGTCATCTGGTCAGCATCTAGGTTGTCTCATGCGCAATGCCCGGGAACCTTAGCTCCGCGCTCGATCATTGCTTGGTCTCGTACATGCTAACTAGCTCGCGTAGTGTCCATTCTTAGTATGTTGTGACACCTCTCCCGACACTGTGGCGCCAAGATTGCATTTCCCCCGCATCGCTATCGCTCTCTTGTGGCATCTGCAATCTGCCCGCTTACAATATATCTGATTCTCATCACTTTTTCAAGTTTTCTTGTTCAAATTAAAAAAAAATTTAAAAAAATTAATGTTTTTTCCGATGAAATCGATTATGGATTTTGATAACCAAGCGCTTGGTTCGAGCCACTGTTCAACCGATGATCGAGTATAATCGATGATCGTGACATCACTAAGCGCTTGGTTCGAGCCACTGTTCAACCGATGATCGAGTATAATCGATGATCGTGACATCACTAGTTAGCGTAGATACTAAAAGCGAATTGTTAGTGTTATAGGCAGATCATCTAAGATGGTTGATGAGTTGCGTACAGTTTTGTGTGCAAAATCAGTACTATTACAGTGGTAGAAATAAGGAGAAAAACAAAGATGGTCCACAGGACAATCTAGTTTGAAATTTAGATGGTCCTCCTAAATTTGAGATGGTCCTCCTAAATTTCAAATTGTTATCTAAAAGTAATGCGGCATGCAAGCGTAAGAAAGAGATTTTACATGGTGATAAAATGGTTTAATTATTCACCTACAATGAATGTATCAAACGATACAGTAATTATTTATTCACGTTAATAGTATTGGTTAAGAAAGTTGTTTCAGTAGAATTTAGTTAAACCAATAACACCGGAATATAGTAAATTAGTATGTCTCAAATATTTCTAAGAAGCACATTCTTTTATTTAATACAGTTAACATTCCTTCAGTCAAGCAGTTAATTCAAGCGACTATAAGCCTTCTTGGCACACTCCATCATGTCCATCTTATCTAATATTTGTTCATCTTCCTCTTCAACATAATCCTCACTATCCTTGGAATATTGCACGTGGAAACTTCAAAGAAAATTACCGTAAAATGGGACCAAAATATTCAAAGGTCCATTGTACCATTGACTTTGAAAATCTGATGGTTCTCTTGATTATTTGATGGCCCCGGACCATCGGACCTTCGCTTATTTCGACCCCTGTATTACTAATTTATTAAATGCATGCAACAATGTAACCCACCGAGACGGCCATAATCTGGTATTGTGTATAAAGCTGTACTAATCCAAAATCCCAACAGTCACTTTTAGGCTGGGAGAAAATTCAAGCTAGCATGCCGTCGCAGTGGGGGATCCAAAATTGCGACACGCTCGATGGCACCACAGCCCGCGAACAGGTCATGAAGATCTTTCTGCAGAAGAGAAAATGGTGCGGTGCAGTGCAGCGCACTAAACTGGAACAAGCAGCTTCCAGCTGCAGTGCAGTGCAGTGCTGTGTGTGCATGTGTCTGTGTGCGTGCATATTCGTGTGTGCATGTGGAACTGCGTGTGTATGCACGGTCACCTATCAGCGAACTGATGCAGATATGCACAAACTGTGATATATTGACCAAAATACACCACACAAAAAAAGTAATAAAATAAATATTTAACATATAATGTGATGATTCAAGTCCTAGACTTGATTAAAACTGCATAAAATTATCACTAAATACATCCCAACAAGCCAGCAATTTTCCCGCTCTGTCGAGTCCAATCCTAATGCAAAGATGCAACGTGTGTCCTATACACAGTTATATATCAGCACTCTCCCTTGAAAAACTTGTTGTGTAGGCATGTCTAAAGCTGTTGGTTCTACTTGACGTTTGATAAAGTATTACGTAATTCTCTCCCTTACTTATTAAAATTTACTAAGTGTCTATCCTATGTTAGTATCATATAACTATTAAAGATGCCTTCACACGCACATTTTTGTGACAAACCACTGTAAAAACACAAACTAACAACTAACACACTGGCTTATCATTACTTTTATACTGCTACTGCTACTGCTAAAAGATGTGCATCCCCCATGGTTAACGAGCTAATCCTTATTTTTACTCTTCGTGTTCCCAAATCCGTAAACTGATCCACTTTTACACCACACATCTCATCCACCATGGTATACCTGAGTACTTGTCTTTGGAAAGTTGCCAACAAAAACTGTGAAATCTTTTATGCGTCGATCAGTTGAAGAAACTAGGAACTTATTCGGTGATGGAGAAAGTACAGAAGACTTGTTCATTTCATTTAATTAGTCTGAAAAACGAATGGCAAGGTAAATATTAAATATGATGTTAACTTTACCCAATACAAGAATGATTTATTGGAGATAAACCTGTCAATAAATTAGAAGGATGTCACCAAAACAGTTTCGATTACCCATTGCAGTACAGCTAATAGTAAATTAATGAACCATACGGATTATTTACAAATTTGCAGTGGATAGCGTATTCGGAAGATTACGCTATTTTACCGTACAGTACTTCTGATTGGCTAGTATATTTACGTATGTATATATATGTATGTTAGTATATTATGAATGTGTTAAAAAGGTTTCGTATTGGAAACGTGATTCACGGAAAATAGCTTCTATGATCAAACGGGGCTACAAATGTGTAGAAATAAATGGGATTTGAACCTAAAAGTTTTCTAGATAGCTAAACCTTATGGGATTCGAACGTAATATTGTTGACATCATAAATATACTAGTTAGCCAATCCAGCCCTCGACACTAAAGGTTGTCCGATTGTCCGGGACAAGTGAGAGTCTACGTCGGACAAGTTATTCTCTTGGCTAATTGCCTGATCGGACAACTAAAGAATTTCCAGTTGTGTAAAATTCCTAACATCCGTTGAGCCAGGGCGCTATCGCACGGCATTTCTCACGTTATATTTTTGAAAGTCACCGAAAAAAAGCACACTGCGACACCCGTGCTGCGTACATGCCTGCTGGCTGGGGCAGCATTGATTGAAGTACGGGGGTGGGAGTGGGGGGAATGCACCGATTGTTTCAGTCGTGTGGGGCATGCTCATTACTGAATATGTAGGGGGGTGGGCACCGCTGGTATGAGACTGAGAGTCAGAGAGAGCGACAGCAAAACTCTTTCCTGAAATTGATAAAAAAAGCTGCAATCGGCACGCAAAAATAAACGTTGTGTCAATTTCATTACGATTTTCCATGTATATACTGTAATATGATATCAGGAGTAGATAAAGGGAAGGAGTGTGACTCCAATAAACAAGGGAAATTCGTCATTTACTAGCCTTATAATACCTACGATTTACTACGCGTAA
>NW_014577363.1:292797-305361 GCF_000485595.1 Priapulus caudatus
TATTTCGACCTCTATTACTAATTTATTAAATGCATACAATAATGTAACCCACCGAGAGGGCCATAATCTGGTATTGTGTATAAAGCTGTACTAATCCAAAATCCCAACAGTCACTTTTAGGCTGGGAGAAAATTCAAGCTAGCATGTGATTGCTCGAATATATTCGAGTATTCAGTTGCAATATTTAGCAGCATATAGTTCCTGCACGAGCAGTTGTAGTTGTACCATGCTATCAATGACTGATCGGTTAACACCGTTACTGATGATATTGCTAGCTGATTGTTCCGAAACCATGCACTTTTTCATTTTTGCCAGTTTGCTTTAAATTCACAGATTATGATTAACAGCTAAATAGAAATGATCACTAGTTGATGGCAATATCGGCAATTGTTATCATTCAAAATTCACTATCGATTTATTAATATTGAACGTGTACTATTTTAATTCATTGTTACATCTCTACAAGATACCTTCTTTATATGCTCTTGATCTCTACAAGTAAAATTTACAAGCAGAAGATAGTAATTTCTATGCTGGGCCTGTTTATTGCTAACACAATTGTATTTGATCAGTAAATCCCCAGTGGATTTAGTTATACTTATAAGGCATGCTATTTTGGATTTAGGGTTCAATGGGCATCGGACATCAACCAGGACGCTGGCTTCCAACAAGTCAGCAAACCCCTCTGAGTACAGGGGAGGGTCCACCTCTTCCCCCATGGTCAACCAGTCAATCCCTACTCCCTCCTCTTATGCAAGAGTGTGAACAAACAATGCAGCAACAACAGCAGCAGCTGGACTCTTATAAGGTAGGTAAACGAGCGAGCTACATCTACATCATTTAAATTGTATTTCTATTATAGTACGTGTAATCGCATATGATATAAGTTTATAACTATAATGGTCTCCAGACTTCATAGAGTATAAAGTTTGTGTGTATGATACAAACGTTCCATGACATTCACCCTGTTATATCAGGAACAAGTTCATGTTGGTTAGAGCTTGTTTGTGTAATTTTATATTTCATAGAAATGCACAGTGCCTGCTAGACGTTTCTAGTGCAGTATATAGGTCATATGAAATCAGAATTAAATGTATTAGCTTTTCATTGTGTGTAATATTACCCCCAAAAAAATTAATAATAATACTGCTAATAAAAATAATAATGGAATTTATGTTTGCAGGTTGAGATGAGAGAACTGAAGACGCAACTGGGACGCCTAATAAGTGAGAACCAGAGGTTGACCAAAGAACTGAAGGAAAGTGTTCAGTCGCAGTTGAACATGGTGGAAAACCGGTTGCCTAGCAACGAACAGGAGCAGCTCATATCTCAGCTGAGACAGCAGCTGCTGCAGGCAAAACAGGTACGTCATTAAACTTGATTTGTTAAACTTTGTGTTCACCTTTGGAAAAACGGCACAGTTATGCACCTGACACAGATGTAGTTGTAGTCGATTCAGTGCCACGTTGTGCTAAATTCAATGAAACAATGGTGAGCTAGTAAATTTAAACGGAAGAAACAATCACCCGCATGAAACTCCTCCACTGTCGCTCGCTCACGCCTCCAGGACAAGGAGTCATCGGTAGTGATGTGGCAGTCAGCTCTACAGGAGGTACATAGACTGGACACTGAACTGCAGCAGGCTAGGGACAACCCTGACCTGCGGCAGTTGCAGGCTCACACTGCACAAGTAGAGGCACAGTACATGAACAGGGCACATGTTGCGCAGGCTGAGGTTGAAGGTCTCACGCAGCAGTTGAAGTAAGTTATTCGCAATCCTCGGCTAAAAGATCCGCACACCATCGCTGTGACAATGAGTCACGTGATATGTTGGCAAATGCGAAAATTTCTAGCATCTGTCTTGTGTCTTGATTTCCCACCTCACACACCCGGCGTATTGTGTATTAGCTTCTACTGTTAGATGTTTATTGCTCTCATTTCCACCAGGAGATGCTTTGTATTCTGTAGGCATTTCTATCATGAAGCATTCGCTTCTACCAACTAAATGTGTAGTGCTGTCCTCTCTATCAGGAGATGCTATGTACACTGTATGTGCCCTCCCGTCGCTGCCCGTCCTTCCTTGAGCTATGTTTACTCTATGGAAAAGTCGATAAGTTGATTAGTTGAAAAGTTTAGCAGCTCGTCAACTCTTCAACAAAAAGTTGATTGTGTAAACCCAGCTTTAGTTCAGGCTGGCAGTCGATGCTCGGTACTCTGTCAGCATCTCTGTGCATACCTCTGCTTTCAGGCAAAGTCGTGTGGAGCTGGAGGGTTCTGGCATTCAGGTGCGGGACCTGCGACGGACACTGGAGGCACTGCGCGATGAGGTCGTATGGAAGGAGCGCGAGGCGAGCGGCGCCACGCAGAGGGAGCGTGCGTGCGAGGCAGATGCTCGCGAGCTGCAAGCACACGCGCACGAGCTGGAGACACAGCTCACCGGTAAACACAATGTACTGTGTCCGATTTGAGCTCAAGTTGGATGAGTTACGCGTAGTAAATCGTAGGTATTATAAGGCTAGTAAATGACGAATTTCCCTTGTTTATTGGAGTCACACTCCTTCCCTTTATCTACTCCTGATGATATGTACTAAACTAAAAATGTACCTTGTTAAGGCTATAGATTGCAAGTAAATTTTGGACAAGTAAAACCAAAATTCGGACAAGTAAAAATTGCTTCTTGTTGCCCGACAGGACAACCAGATCTGAAAATAAGCATCGAGGCCTGCAATCAAATGTGGTGTACATTAAATAGCGGAAGCGGATACTCTGCCGTATACGGTTAAATATCCACTGCCTTACAAATTACACATGCGTCTAAACAGAAGAATTGCTCCAACCTGTGATTGGAGGATAAAAATAGAATTGGTGATGTTTCCTTTTCATTTTGCATACCCCGCCGCATACGCTATTATGCTATGACCGGTAGGAAAGTATACTAACTATCATATGGCGCAAACGATTTGAGTTACATTTCTATAAATTCTAGCTATTATAGTCTAGACACGCCTTATAGCTATGATCCCTGTGAGTCTTGTTTATTGATGGGCAATTAGCTTAATTAATTAGCAAATATGTACGCACGGTATAGCTCATACTCGAGTCATAGGCTAAATGCCAAAATGAAAACAAAATGTCACAAATTCTATTTTTATCCTCCAATCACAAGTCGGAGCAATTCCTCTGTTTAGACGCATGTCAAATTACAGCTGATGGGGTCTATGTCCCCCAGGGTACTATCGGAGGGTACCCTGGGTACGGTTTGATATATCGGAAAGTACCTCGGGGTAATATACGATATGTCGCTGCGTACCCTGCATTGTCCCACCGTACCCTGACTTTCAGCTAACTGATGTCGTAATACACACAGCTTGTTGGCAGGAAACGCGCCGCTTTATGCGCCCGTTCCTTGTTTCCGGTCTGTTCCCAGAAAATATTCGTTTCAGTATTTGCATTTCGTCTGGAAATTGTATGTATCACAGTGTAATTATGCAACATGCAGGTTGATAGCACTGCTGTACCCATTGGTGGTGTACATTTGGAAAGATTTCTCTCAGATCATGAATGTTGAAAGAAGGAAAAAGAAAAATATAGTCAAACATAGCGTACATTTTTACTGGATTGCGATGTTTTGAGGTTTCTTCTATGTGATGTGGTAACTTGACAGAGTGCATATATTACGAATACGACATCAGTTGGCTGAAAGTCAGGGTACGGTGGGACAATGCAGGGTACGCAGCGACATATCGTAGAGTACCCCGAAGTACTTTCCGATATATCAAACCGTACCCAGGGAACCCTCCGATATAGCTCTAGAACTATAGTATAGCCCTCCGCTCTGCCGCAGGGCTATAGAACATACTATGCCAATTTCCAGGGAGTAAGCAAAGACAACTTTTTTGCGGTTAATAACTTCTTCGGTATGCCAAATAAAGCACATTCTCTGTCGCACAAATGTCTTAAGTTACTATAAACACTAAACTTAAACCGCAAACTAACGCTTAAATGTTGTACTTGCTATATTACTCGTCGACGAAGATTGTTTACCAACTTGTAACCGCCATTTTTCGCTAGTGAGCGGGCACAATGTATTTCCAAGTGGAGGGGTGGGCAAGTTGCACGCGGTTGCAAACCGCGCTAGTGCTGCACAACGAAAAATGGCAATTTGTAACCGCGTGCAACCTGCCCACCCCTCCACTTGGAAATACATTGTGCCCGCTCACTAGCGCGACTAGCGAAAAATGGCGGTTACAAGTTGGTAAATAATCTTCGTCGACGAATAATATAGCAAGTACAACATTTAAGCGTTAATTTGCGGTTTAATTTTAGTGTTTATAGTAACTTAAGACATTTGTGCGGCAGAGAATGTGTTTTATTTGGCATACCAAAGAAGTTATTAACCGCAAAAAAATTGTCTTTGCTTACTACCTGGAAATTGCCATAGTATGTTTTATAGCCCTGCGGTGGAGCGGAGGGCTAAAGTTCTAGAGCTATATCGGAGGGTACCCTGGCCTGGGGGACATAGACCCTATCACTATCAGTATCACTATCACTATCAGCCAAATTACAGGACGGACATCGATATTACGTCATTATGCTCATACCCACTTAGTTAATGACTCGTTGGCACGTTACGCCACTTGGCACCTAAATTTTTTATATGGCTAATACAATAAGGCACAAATATTTAGATTTAGTTTAATGCAGCTCCTTGCTTCCTCAGTGGTGTAGGAGTGATCATATCTGATGACATAACTCAATCATTTTGGCTTTTCATTTTGCATCGCCGGTGATCGCGCATGTTGTGTTGATAGGTACCTCCCGAGCAGATCAGAGATGTGGCGACTAGTGAGTAGTGGCCACTTTGGTGGCCACTGCCACTGGCTAGTTTATTCCCGTTTTCATGATTATATAACAAAATAATGTTTGAATAGGATAGTAAAAAACATATACCTGCCATATAATATTCGTGCTCTTGTTTACCGGAAGAAAACGCTCTTCCACTCCTACTCCACTGTACTAAGCGACATATCTTTGTGTGACACTTGTTTATGACGTTAGTTACACAACGATGGCGGTGTTTCCAAAGTGCTGTAGCCAAAGATAAAGTAGATCGTACATAAAAATGATGATACATGGTTGTATTCAAGAGCTCCCAGTCATGGGAATTAAATATTAAGACGGGGTATTAAGAATGCAGGTATAGTACGAGATTCTGTGGGTGCAGCTAAGATTCCAGTAGCAGAAAGTGAGAAACCTAAACATAACATAGTCATGACTCATAGTCATGACTAGC
Source organism: Priapulus caudatus (assembly GCF_000485595.1). Taxonomy (NCBI): domain Eukaryota; kingdom Metazoa; phylum Priapulida; class Priapulimorpha; order Priapulimorphida; family Priapulidae; genus Priapulus; species Priapulus caudatus. The sequence continues at coordinate 298,091 of NW_014577363.1, forward strand.
TCTAGCCTCTAACCTCTAGTACTATAGCCTGCGTTCATTAACTGAACAGGCCTGCGGCAGTTAATGAACGCGGGCTATAGTACTAGAGCTAACTCATGACGAGAGGGTCTATGTCCCCCAGGGTACTGCCGAACCGTACCCTGGGTACGGTCCGGTATACCGGAACCGTGAACGTACGGTACTCTGGTACCGGCACCGTACCTCACCTTTACTCACTAACGAGTCTACGGTGAGTCGCCTACGCCTACTCCCTAACCCTAAGCCTAAGCCTAACCCTAACCCTATCCTAACCCTAACCATATCAAATACTGAAATGGTTACCAGGGTACCGTTCCGTACCCGGCCAGTGTACGTTCCGGCAGTACCCTGGGGTACATAGACCCTATGAGTATGTGCCATAGTCATAGACATAGTCATACTCTACGACTACAGTCTACAGTAAATATACTCCGTGTATTTATTTATTTTGCATATACAAAGTACAGTATACATGGTAGCGTAGATACTAAAGCGAATTGTTAGTGTTATAGGCAGATCATTAGATACGTTGATGAGTTTCGTACAGTATTATGTGTGCAAGATCAGTATACTATTACAGTGGTAGAAATTAAGGCAAAGAAAAACAAAGATGGTACCACAGGACAATCTATTTGAAATTTAGAGGTCCTCCTAAATTCAAATTGTTATCTAAAAGTAATGCGGCATGCAAGCGTAAGAAAAGATTTTACAATGGTGCATAAATGGTTTATATTTATTCACCCTAACAATGAGTATCAACGATACAGTATTATTTATTTCACTGTTAATAGTATTGGCTGTAAAAAGTTGTTTCAGTAGATTTAGTTAACCAAATAACACCGGAATATAGTAAATTAGTATGTCTCAAATATTCTCTAAGAAGCAACACTTCTTTTATTTAATACAGTTAACATTCCTTCAGTCCAAGCAGTTAATTTCAAGCGACTATAAGCCTCTTGGCAAACACTCCTCATGTCCATTCTTATCTAAATATTTGTTCATCTACTCTTCAACATGAAATCCTCAACTATCCTTGGAATATTGGCTACGTGGAACTTCAAAGAAAATTACCGTAAATGGGACCAAATATTCAAAGGTCCATTGTACCATGACTTTTGAAATCTGATGGTTACTCTTGATTATTTGATGGCCGCCGGACCAGTCGGACCTTCGCTTATTTCGACCCGCTGTAATTACTAATTTATTAAATTGCAGCAACAATTGTAACCCACCGAGTAACGGCCAAATCTGGTAATTGTGTATAAAGCTTGTTACTAATCCAAAATCCCAACAAGTCACTTTTAGGCTTGGGAGAAAATTCAAGTAGCATGTGTGCGCTCGAATATATTCGAGTATTCAGTTATGCAAAATATTTAGCAGCAGTAGTAGTTCCTGCACGAGCAGTGTAGTTGTACCATGGCTATCAATGACTGATCGTTAAGCAACCGTTATTTGATTGATATTGCTAGTGATTGTTCCGAAACCATTGCACTTTTTCATTTTGCCAGTTTCTGCTTTTAAAATTCACAGATTTTATGATTAACAGTCTATATAGAAATGTATCACTAGTTGCATTGGCAATACGGAATTGTTTATCATATCAAAATTCACTATCGTGATTTTGATGCTTTAGAGAACCATTAATATTGAACGTGTACTATTTTAATTTCATTGTTTACATCTCTACACACGATACCTTCTTTATATGGCTCTTGATCTTCATAACAAGTACAAATTTACAGGCAGAAAGATAGTAATTCTATGCCTGGGCTGTTTATGCTACCACAATTGTATTTGGCCATCCAGTTAAATCCCAGTGGATTTAGCCCTTTATACCTTATAAGGCATGCCTACATTTTGGATTTAGGCCGTTCAATGGGCATTCGGACCCATCAACCGGCAGGAAGCTTGGCTCCAATAAGTCAGCAAAACCGCCTCGTGAGTAGCAGGGAGGGGTCCACCTCTTCCCCATGGTCAACAGTCAATCCCTACTCCCTCCTCTTATGCAAGAGTGTGAACAAACAATGCGGCAACAACAGCAGCAGCTGGACTCTTATAAGGTAGGTAACGCGCGAGCTACATCTACATCATTTTAAATTGTATTTCTATTATAGTACGTGTAATCGCATATAACTATAATGGTCTCCAGACTTCATAGAGTATAAAGTTTGTGTGTATGATACAAACGTTCGCCATGACATTCACCCTGTTATATCAGAACAAGTTCATGTGGTTAAAGCTTGTTTGTGTAATTTTATATTTCATAGAAATGCCACCAGTGCCTGCTAGACGTTTCTAGTGCAGTATATAGGTCATATGAAATCAGAAATTAAATGTATTAGCTTTTCATTGTGTGTAATATTACTCCCAAAAAATTAATAATAATACTGCTAATAAAAATAATATGGAATTTATGTTTGCGAGTTGAGATGAGAGAACTGAAGAACGCAACTGGGACGCCTAATAAGTGGAACCAGAGGTTGACCAAAGAACTGAAGGAAAGTGTTCAGTCGGCAGTGAATATGGTGGAAAAGCGCGGTTGCCTAGCAATGAACCAGGAGCAGCTCATATCTCAGCTGAGACAGCAGCTGCTGCAGGGCAAAAACAGGTACGTCATTAAACATTGATTTGTTAAACTTTGTGTTCACCTTTGGAAAAACGGCACAGTTTATCCTCCTTACAACTGATGTAGCTGTAGTCGATTCAGTGCCAAGTTGTGCTAAATTCAATGAATACAATGGTAGCTAGTAAAATTTAAATGGAAGAAACAATCACCCACATGAAACTCCTCCACTGTCGCTCACGCCTCCAGGACAAGGAGTCGTCGATAGAGATGTGGCAGTCAGCTCTTCAGGAGGTACATAGACTGGACACTGAACTGCAGCAGGCTAGGGACAACCCTGACCTGCGGCAGTTGCAGGCTCACACTGCACAAGTAGAAGCACAGTACATGAACAGGGCACATGTTGCACAGGGCTGAGGTTGAAGGTCTCAAGCGGCAGTTTGAAGTAAGTTATTCGCATACTCGCTAAAGATCCGCACCCATCGCTGTGACAATGAGTCACGTGATATGTTGGCAAATGCGAAAATTTCTAGCATCTGTCTTGTGTCTTGATTTCCCACCTCACACATCCGGCATATTGTGTATTAGCTTCTAGTTAGATGTTTATTGCTCTCACTGTCACCAGGAGATGCTTTGTATTTTGTAGGCATTTCTATCATGAAGCATTAGCTCCTACCACTAAATGTTTAGTGCTGTCCTCTCTATCAGGAGATGCAATGTACACTGTATGTGCCCTCCCGTCGCTGCCCGTCCTTCCTTGAGCTATGTTTATTACTCTATGGAAAAGTCGATAAGTGATTAGTTGAAAAGTTTAGCAGCTCGTCAACTCTTCAACAAAAAGTTGATTGTGTAAACCCAGCTTTAGTTCAGGCTGGCAGTCGATGCTGCGGTACTCTGTCAGCATCTCTGTGCATACCTCTGCTTTTCAGGCAAATGTCGTGTGAGCTGGAGGGTTCTGGCATTCAGGTGCGGGACCTGCGACGGACACTGGCAGGCACTGCGCATGAGGTCGTATGGAAGGAGCGCGAGGCGAGCGGGGCCACGCAGAGGAGCGTGCTATGCGAGCGATGCTCGCGAGACTGCAAGCACACGCGCACGAGCTGGAGACACAGCTCACCGGTAAACACCTCCTCCTCCTCCATCCTTCTCCATCCTCCTCCACGTATCACCGGTAAACACTCTCCTCCTCCTCCGTCCTCCTCCTCCCATCCTCCTCCACGTATCACCGGTAAACATTCCCTCTCCTCAAGCCTCATTCATCCTCCTCCTCCATCCTCCTCCATCTTCCCCCATCCTCCTCCTCCTATTCTCCCATCCTCCTCTGTCTTCCTCCTCCCATCCTCCTCCTCCCATCCTCCTCCTCTTATCCTCCTTAAATCTTCCTCCATCCTCCTCAATCCTCCTCCTCCAATCCTCCTCCCATCCTCCCCGTCCTCCTCCCCCCATCCTCCCCGTCTTCTCTCTCATCCTCCTCTCATCCTCCCCCGTCATCCTCCCTCTCATTCTCCCCCATCCTCTTCCACTCCTCCTCCCATCTTCTCCTTCATCCTCCTCTCGTACTCCTTCATCCTCCCCCGTCATCCTCCTCCATCTTCCCCCGTCCTCCTCCAATCCTCCCCCGTCCTCCTCTCATCTTCTCTCATCCTCCTCCCATCCTCCTCAATCCTCCTCCATCCTCCTCCAAGTTCCCAACTTTGAGGATACCCATAATAGATATCCATGTGTGGATAGAGTGGTTGTATTCTGAGTGCCGCACTGATTGCTGGCGGCTTTGTAAAGCTTCGTTAACGTGGCAACATGGCACATCGATGGTAGTTTCAGTTGAAGTAATTTAATGCATGTCATAGGAAATTGTGAACAGGCTGCACGGTTAATCGTCAAAGTAGTTCTGGAACAGGTTGTGATTTAGCTTTCATTATGACGACCTCATATCAAGACATGTTTCAGAGTGGGGCAGATAACGTGTGTGTGACTTTTCGATTTAGATTCGCAGGATGAGCTGGATAGGATGAGAGCGGGGCGAGGGGAGAGCGATAAGACTGCAGCTAACCTCCAGGCTCGACTGACAGAGTTGGAGAAACGAGAGCATGACTCCATCAGACAGGTCAGAGACAGTGTGCAGCTAGTGGAGACAGCCGTCCTCGAACGAGACCAGGTACGTAATGTTACCTCGAGGGGGGCGCTCCGCATGCATCCTCAGCCAAACCTATATAGGACGATTTGTGTATAGCTTGTTATATAAACGTACTCTCTTTTATGGCTCTTAAGCCCATTAAACACGCGTATTTTGTGCCAATATTTGCTCATGCAAAATGTTGGACAAAATAGAGCACTGCACAAGTTAACGCTAATCTTTACACATATATTGCGTGTAAGCACAAATATCTGCACACATTCAACTCATAGAGCGTATTTATGAAGTTTTGGAATGTCCCGGTCTAACAAAGGCAACAATATTCCATTGCGAAGTTTTGTTAAGTTTACCATCGATTGGCCGGCGTCTTGTCTAATTTTCAGGCACTCGTGAGAGAGAAGCAGCAGCAGGCCGAAGTTGATCGACTAAAGGAGGCACTCACACAACTCGTGGAGGAAGCTGGTGTACGCACGAAGCAGGAGGTAACGAGGCCCTGGTATATCAAATCATTCCACATTGCCATAAGTAGATATGTATATCAGTGTATGTATCGCATTCAAGTCCTATAATTTGCACTCGTCATATTGATAAAATATTGCTAAAAAACGTAGTGGTGCAGCAAATATGTTTGATAGTACATAATTGTCCTGCAGTAAGTAAAGCTATTCAGTTACATATTTCAGGTGGATGCCATTAGGAAGCAGTGCAATGAGAATATAGGTAGACTTATGGAGGAGATACAGGCACTGGAGCTGGTAAATACAAGCACACATTCTTATAAAAAAAATTGCATAGATGTTCATTTGAACAATTCAAATGTAGGAACGTTTTTTTTGCAGCGGTAGGTAGATGGTTCTCATGCAGTAGTACATAACAGTGTCTGTGTGTGTGTGTGTTTCAGGATAACAGCGAGAAGCAAGCACAGTTGGACAGAGCCGTAAGAGAGAGGCGATCAGTTGAGGCTGAACTGGAGAAGGTTTGTCTACCTCCATCATCGCTCGTGTTTCACTTGCCATTAATTTATCACGAAGCAGAATCAGCGAGCAGATTTGTTCAAGCAATTGTCGCATTAATCACCGATTATTACCTATTAAAATTACATTAAAATTTTCTAATTGTGATTATATTAGGATTGAAATAATCTTTTAAATTATTGCATGACACTAATTGGTTTGAACGTAATCTTAAATCAGTTTGCGAATTTTAAAGTCTTCAATTAGGGATGAGAGATGGAAAGACGAGTTTGTATTTTTGCGCTAGGTGTACCAGGAGGGCAGCGGTCAAGCAAGTCTAGCAAGCGTTGACGAATTGTATAATCGGATATCACTCGCGCAGAAGGCGAAAGATGAAGCCTACATGAAGCTGGAAAGCTTAAAGAACCGCTTCAGCAAGCTGGAGTCCAGGTCTGCACATCCTATTGCATGTTTTCAGTCACTTCATTGACAACTTTTGGGGAATTAACCTAAATAATTGTTTAACTATCGCACCTATCTTTCTGTTGTCTGTTCATCTCCCTACTGTCTGTTGTCTGTTCATCTCCCTACTGTCTGTTGTCTGATTCAATCTCCCTAACTGTCTGTGTCTGTCATCTCCCTACTGTCTGGTTGGTCTGTTCATCCTCGCCTACATCGTCTGTTGTCTGTTACATTCTCCCCTAACTGTCTGTTGTCTGTTCATCTCCCTACTAGTCGTTGTCTGTTTCATTCCCTACTGTCCTGTTGTCTGTTCAATCTCGCGCCTACGTGTCTGTTGTCTGTTCATACTCGCGCGTACTGTCTGTTGTCCCTGCCTCATCTCCCATACTGTCTGTTGTCTGTTCATCTCCCTACTGTCTGTTGTCTGTTCATCTCTCTACTGTCTGTTGTCTGTTCATCTTCCAACTGTCTGTTGTCTCTTCATCTCTTAACTGTCTGTTGTCTGTCATCTCCGCTACTGTCTGTTGTCTGTGTATGGCCATGCATCGTGAGATGGATCCATGAGTGGCATGATCCGATCATTGCATGCGGATCAGTGAGGAGTCCTGCATGTGTGTTCCCAGCAGCTACAACCACGTTGTCTCGTTTGTATAGTTACCAGCAGGAGAAGAGACAAGGCGGGCTGGTGCTGGGGCAGGCACGAGAGCGGGTGGACACGCTGACCACACAGCTGCAGCTGGTCAGCGAAGAGCGGCTGAAGCTGGCCGCTGGACAGACATCCCTGCAGCGCCGTGTCCAGGATGCGGTCAAGGACGCACAGGCAGCCGCCCGGAAGATGACCACCAGTGTGAGATGTCCACCGCTTTTGTCAGCGTGGTCATGATTCGGCCATTATTTATTAAATTATTATTTTTTTTATTTTTTTATTATTTATTTATCTATTCCTACATTTTCAGTGGAATGTAGAATATTTCTGGTCTGTAGAATATTCTGGTCTGTAGAATATTTCTGTTTGCTTCCGAGTAAGTATAGTGGCATGTGTACAACTACTGTAACTAGTTGGATTGTGCTATTGTTGCTTATTGCAGGTGGCTGCAGCTGAGGAGAAGTACGAGATGAAAGTGAGTGAGACGGATGCTAG
>NW_014577363.1:305371-308927 GCF_000485595.1 Priapulus caudatus
TAGCTTAAAGGAGGAAAGCAAGGGAAAGGCGGTTAAAAGGTGATGTGAGGAGGTTAAGGTGAAATGGTGAAGCGTAGTTGGTGAGGTGGCATTAAAGCACGAGAAATTGGATTTGGGGATTAGTAGAAAGAATAAGCATGAAATTGTCTGCAGTAAGTAAAGTGCTATTCAAAGTTTAACGATATTTCAAGTGGGATGCCAATAGGAAGCAGTGCAAAGTTGAAAGAATGGATGTTCAGGCCTGGCTACCTGAGGCACACATCACAGCACAACTGGAGTTGGTAAAAAATACAAGCACGAGGAGGCAATAAAGGTTCTATATAAAAGAAAAAAAAGTGCGATAGATATTGCATTGAACAATTGCAAAATGTAGAAACGTTTTTTTGCAGGGCGGATAGTAGAGGGATGGTTTCTATCATGGGCGAGTAAGAAATAGCAGTAAAGAAGCAGTGTCTGTGTGTAGTGGGATTAATAAGAAAAAAAGTGCCAGGAATTAACAGGCGGAGAAGGTGCAACTGAGTGCACGAGGTTGGACAAGCCCGTAAGAGAGAGGCGATCAGGTTTGAGGCCTTAAAAGAAGCTGGAGGAAGGTGTGGTTGTCGGCCCCTACTGGCACCATCGAAAGCTCGTGTTTTACTTCCAATTGAAATGGCTATCACGAAGGTCAAAGAATCAAGAGCTGCAAGCAGATGTTGTTCAAGCAATTTCGCATTAAATGTCACGACCGAGTTGAAGTTACCGACAGTTAGATAATGTAAAATTACATTAAAAATGTTCGAGAATTGGTTGATATAGATAGAGTTGGAGAATAATGACTTTTAAAAATTAATACATAGACACTGCATTGGTTGAAACGTAATCTTAAATCAGTTTGCGAATTTTAAAAGTACAGCTCAATTAGGGGATGAGAGATTGTGCAAGAACGAGTTTGATACTTTAGTGCGCTAGGTTGTACCAGGAGGGCAGCACGGTCAAGCGAGTCCTAGCAAGCGTTTGGATGAATTGTATAGATCGGATATCACTCGCTGGCAAGAAGGGCGATAAGATGAAGCCACGTGAAGCTGGAAAAGCTAAAGAACCGGCTTCCAGCAAGCTGGAAGTCCAGGTCCTGCACATAACTATTGCATGTTTTTCAGTCCACTTCATTGACAACTTTTGGCTATATTCCTCTGGGGAATTAACCTAAATAATTGTTTAACTATCGCACCTATCTTTCCTGTTGTCTGTTACATCTCCTACTGTCGTGTTGTACTGTTCATATGATTCTCCGCTACTGTCTGTTTGCCCTGTTTCATCAGAAACCTCTAAACTGTCTGTTTTGTCTGTTCATCTTCCAACTGTCTGTTGTCTGTTTATGTCCATCATCTGTGACTGTACCCATGAGTGCATGGGATCCGCATTCATTGCATGCGGATCAGTGAGGAGTCCTGCCATGTGTGTTTCCAGGCAGCTAACAACGCACGTTGTCTCTACTCGTTGTATAGTTACCAGCAGGAGAAGAGGCAAGGCGGGCTGGTGCTGGGGCAGGCACGAGAGCGGGTGGACACGCTGACCACACAGCTGCAGCTGGTCAGCGAAGAGCGGCTGAAGCGGCCGCTGGACAGAACAATACCCTGCAACAGCCGCCGCGCCTCCCGAGGAATACGGTTAAGGCGCACAGGCGCCGCCCGGAAGATGACCCACCAGTGTGAGTTCATTGTTTCCACCGACCGTTGTGTCAGCGCTGGTGCGCTGCATTCGGCCCGATTATTTATTTAAATTATTATTTTTATTATTTTTGTATTATTTATTTATCTATTCCTACAATTTCAGTGGAATTAAATATTTCTGGTCTACAAGAAATCATTCTGGTCTGTAGAATATTCTGTTGCTTCCGAGTAAGTACGAACGTGGCATGTGTACAACTACGTGTAGCTAGTTGATTGTGCTATTTACTTATTACAGGTGGCTGCAGCTGAGGAGAAGTACGAGATGAAAGTGAGTGAGACGGATGCTAGGGTGCAGGCTATGGAGGAGTCACACCGCGGGGCACTGGCTGAGCTGAGGAGCATGCTTACCGCTCAGCAGAGAATGTCCGTCAGGTATTTACCGGATGGAAGTTCAAATGCTATTGTTTCACAGTCGCTGTCGATATGATAACGGTTGATACTTGATAGAGTTGAACCATATTTGCGGCAGAATGTCATCCCTCACGATGCCGTGTCTTTACCGTAGGTGGAAAGAGGAAGTGCAACTTGTTAGTACCAAATTTGAGAGAGCACTACTAGAAAAAAGGGCAGAGCTGAAGAGAAGTGAACAGAGGTGCCAAGAACTGATGGATCTCCTGCAAGAGGCCAGGCAAAAAGGTGTCGAGGTAGGAATGTAATAATATCATTTTCCCTTTGTGATATACGGGATTTTCTGAGCATTTCATTTCACGTTAATTTGAGCATTTAGCAAGGCATTTATTGTTGCTATTTGCTAACAAATATTCCAGAGTGAAAGGTTGATGTCCGAGTATGCTGTCAATATACAGCGCTCAGAACAACGAGTGAGAGAAGCTGATGCCAAAACAGTTACTGCCTCAGTGAAGCTTTCTCAGGCACTTAATAGACAGCGCCATCTGGAGGATGAAATTCACGAACAAACTCAGCAACAGAGAGAATTGCAATTTAGGTATACTAACCAATAATATTGTAAATAATTGTGTAATTAATAAAAAAAAATGTGTAAAAATATTGTGAAATTTCTATTTTATACATTATTACATTACCACGTCATTACATCGTTAGCAAGTATCAATTACCAGTTGCTCAATGTTTCTGTAGGAGTGTGGGTTCACTTAGGATGGGAGATATCTCAGCTAATCACTGAGGCAGTCTTGACATGAGTAATAAAAAGGATTCACTCTATGATAACATGGACAATATGAAGTAAGCAGTAACACCATTTTAATTTAGTAAAACGTGTTTAATTGAATGTAAACATAACAATTAACGCAAAAATAAATAAATAAATAATCACTTAGTAGTGTAAATAAATTATGGTAATACTTTTTAGCTGCTAATATAAATAAATTATGGTAATACTTTTTAGCTGCTAATATAAATAAATTATGGTAATACATTTTAGCTGCTAACATATATAAATTATGGTAATACATTTTAGCTGCTAATATAAATAAATTATTGTAATACAATTTTAGCTGCTAATATAAATAAATTACGGTAATACTTTTTAGCTGCTAATATAAATAAATTATGGCAATACATTTTAGCTGCTAAAATAAATAATTTATGGTAATACTTTTTAGCTGCTAATATAAATCAATTATTGTAATTCATTTTAGCTGCTAACATAAATAAATTATGGTAATACATTTTGCCTGCTAAAAATAAATAATTTATGGTAATACTTTTTAGCTGCTAATATAAATAAATTATTGTAATACATTTTCTCTGCCAATATAAATAAATTATGGTAATACATTTTGCCTGCTAAAAATAAATAATTTATGGTAATACTTTTTAGCTGCTAATATAAATCAATTATTTTAACTCATTTTAGCTGCTAATAT
>NW_014577363.1:310846-317201 GCF_000485595.1 Priapulus caudatus
CAGCTAGCTATATGCTTGCGTGCTTGGCTGCCTGTATAAGTAGGTACGGGCGTGCGTACGTGCGTCCGTCTGTGCGTGCCTGCGTGCGGGCGTAATCATTAGAATGTGTGCGCACGCATGAGCGTGTACAGCGAACTGTGCGATCACAAAGCATATCCACACAAAGCAGCCGTAATTATCTCACACTACGCAAACAGAAATTGCATGAATCAAGCTTGCTTGAAAAAAAATTCAAACGTATGTTACATCAAGCTTACATCAAATATTCGCATTAGTTGCTTCGGAAGTATTGCATCAGTCGTCAATCTGTTGCAATGCACGAGAAGACACGCAGAAGGTTTACAGTGTTTGTTTGATCTCCCGCGGAAGTAGTTAAAGGTACGTGCACACCTGCACAGAGGCGAACCGCAGATAGTGATTACCGTGCGGCATTTAACAGCAAACAGAGTCACGACGTGTGGTCTACGTGAAGAGGTCATCGGATGGTCGCCGGAAATTTACGTAAAACGAACAACAACAGAAATCATGCTCATTTAATTTATTACTGCTTACCTGCACAAACTAAAGTGAATAGATATCACGTTTTGGCAGATTTTTTTCCTACTGTGTGACAATAATCTGTAGCAATTACACGATATGAAATGCTGTTGACGTTTTGCTCGACGGAAATCTGCGCATTATTTTCTCTAACGCTCTCGCAAATCGTCCACACGAAACCGCAAATTTCATGCTGTGGTTATACTCGAGTGCCAGACAAAGCGGCTGGAATTACACACGGAGTCGGAATGCAGCCACAGTCACTTGGAGCGTTTCATTAAAATATAATGCTAAATAAATACGAAATCTATTTACTACCAAAGTCTTAATGTTTCTCTACTCTCTTTCGCCTATTATTGCCGACAATTTCCTGTAAATGCCGTGCAAATGCTCCTCTGCAACACACATGTACACCGCACGCGCGCTGCCGCACACTCACACACACGCACACACGCACGCACACACACACACATACATACATATATATCAGGGGTTAATAATGACAAATTTGTCATTATTAACCCCTGATATATATGTGGCAGTGTGCGGGAGCGTGCGGCAGCATGCGTGCGGTCTACATTTGTGTTGCAGATGAGCATTTGCACGGCATTCACAGGAAATTGTCGGCAATAATACGTGAAAGACAGTAGAGAAACAATAAGAATTTGGTAGTAAATAGACTTCGTATTTATTTAGCATTATGTTTTATTGAAACGCTCCAAGTGCCTGTGAATAACAGACTAGCGTTCAGCTACGGCCCAGGCACTTGGGACAGAGTCAGAAAATAATATGAGCACACATTCACAAATAGGCCCTACTACCGTACCTCTCAATTACAGACTACAGTTCCACTGTTGCGTCACTGTATATCAACTTTCCTTCATAAAAACCTATGTAAAAACTAACGCTGAACGCTCCCGCATATAATAGAGAAGGTAGGAAACCCGTATTTCTATGGCGGGCGCATTCACGTAATGATTTATCATCGGAGCCGGAGCGTTGCAATTATATCAGGAGTGCATGAATAAAGAGGTTTATGAATATATTCACATCTATTCATGCATTTTTGATTATGACCATCAAGAGATCCTTTCATGGTGTACTCCTGGTTATAATCGACCACATAAGCTCACAGCGTCTCCGGAAATAAACCAGCAGCTGATAAAGCAAACAAAACTGCTCAGTGTCGCAATAGAGAAAGATTCGGAGCTGTTGGATAAAAATCGCAACAGGAGTATATATGCATAGACTATTCAGGTGGTCCTGCTATAGTCACAAAGAAAAAAAACGAAAGAAACATGCATGAAGCTTGGCATATCGTTTACTTAAACAACACAAAGCTGATCTGTTGAGAACGGGAATTTCCCGTGACATAAAACCATAAGAGAGATTGAAACTTATTATCTATATTATTACACTCCTGATGATATCACAGCGCACAATGAAGCTAACATGGTATCACAGCGCACAATGAAGCTAACATGGTATCACAGCGCACAATGAAGCTAACATGGTATCACAGCGCACAATGAAGCTAACATGGTATCACAGCGCACAATGAAGCTAACATGAGATGGTAATCACAGGCGCACAGATGAACGCTGAACACGCTGGTTATGGCACAGCGCACAATGAAGCATAACATTGGAGTAACTCAGAGCGCGGACATCGAAGCTTAACATGAATATCACAGCGCACACATGAACGACTAAACATGGTATCAGACAGACGCACAATGAAGCTAACATATATCACAGCGCACAAATGAAGCTAACATGGTATCACAGCGCACTAATGAAGCTAACATGGTATCCAAAGCGCACAAATGAAGGCCTAAACATGATATCACACCCCCTGCGCACAATGAAGGCTAACATGGTAATCAAGCGCATCAATGAGGCAGATGATGGTATCGACCAGCGCACAATGAAGCTAGACATTTGGTATCAACAGCGCCAAGCATATGAATCTAACGATGATGTATCAGCAGTGCACAATCGAATCTAACGATGATATCACACACGCGGCGCGCGCACAATGAAGATAATCATGGTATCACACAGCACACGAGTGAAGCTAACCATGGTATCACACGCGGCGAGCGAGAGGGGTGAGTGAGAGCGAGTGAGGTAGTCACAGCGCGACAATGGAAGCGTAACGATGGGATCGACAAGCGCACAATATGAAGCTAACGATAGATATCACACGCGCACAATGAAGGCTAACAGCGCCTCACAAACCTCACCAGAGCACGAATGAAGCTAACATGATTGTACTACAGCCGCACAATGAGCAGCATAACATGATATCACAGCGCACAATGAAGCTAAACATGAAATATCAGACAGCGCACAATGGTGCTAAGCATGGAGTATCACATGCGCGACAATGAAGCTAACATGGTATCGCTACAGCCACAATATGAAGCTACATGGTATGCGAGCAGGCGCAAGCAATGAAGATAACATGGTCACAGCAGCGGCACAATGAAGCCTGAGCATGATGCGTATCACAGGCGCACAACACCTGAAGCTAAACGATGATAACGACAAGCGCACAATGAAAGCTATCATGGTATCACAGCGCACAAATGAAGGCTAACATAGTATATCTGGACAGTGCAACAATGAAGCCTAACATGTATTGTATCGATACAGCGCACAATGAAGCTATACATGGTATCACAGGCGGCACAATGAAGTCTAACAGTGATATCACAGCGCACCAAATGGAAGCTAACCATGGTAATCCCAACGCACAAATGAAACGCTACACAGTCGGTATTGTAACGTAGCTGAGTTTTCACGGAGCCTTATAAGCTTGGCTGTTAAGGTTGTGGAATAAGCCATCGGNCGTGCGTGCGACGCCACGGAACGAGACGAGCGCGGGCTGTTCGGACATTTACAGCGGCTGTGCCATGCACACACACAACACACACACACACACACACACACACACACACACACACCACACACACACGCGCCGCCGGCGCGCGCGCGCGCGCGCGCAGCACACACAGACACACACACACACACGCCACACTCCAAACAATCGCACGCACACCGGGGCACACACACACACACACGCGCACACACGCACACACCACACACCGCACGCACGCACGCCGCACACGCACACACACACACACACACACACCACACGCGCGCACACACACACACACACACACACACACACACGCGCGCGCCACACAGACACACAGGACACACGCGCACACACACACACACACACACACACACGCGCGCGCTGCACACAGACACACAGACACACAGACCACAGAGACACACGCAGACACACACGCAACACACACGCAAACACACACACAACACACACTAACACACACACACACACACACACACACACGCACACACACACGCACGCACACGGCGCACGCACACACACGCGCACGCACACACACACATCGCACACTACTTTTAGGTAGTGTTCTGAGTGGACCATCCCACAGTGACGGTTCATCTCGAGCACAATACTGCTTCATCGCGAAGAGACTTAAGCACGTGACCCCAATCTCACCACCTGTTTGTTCGGGTTCTTGCGTCTGGTTACGATTCGCGAAGAAATTAGAACATCCGTCCCTGTGCCATCCGATCAATCGCAAGATCATAAATCGTGTCTACCGCATAGTTACACGGCTGGTTTTGGACGTATGCGCTGACGTACGTCTAGGACGCCATCTGAAATAGCGCTTTAAAAATTTCGTATGGCGGGGCATTCACGTTAATTACATAACGATTCATTCAATCGGAGCCGGAGCTTGCATTATATCAGGAGTTGCATGAATAGAGAGATTTATGAATATATTCACCCATCGGCTTCATGCATTTTTTTTATGGACCATCAAGAGATACTTTCATGCGTGTAACTCCTGGGTTATAATGAGCCACATGAGCTCACAGCGTCTTCCGCGAAATGAAACCAGCAGCCTGATAAAGCAAACAAAACTGCCTCAAGTGTCGCAATAGAGAAAGATAGTCGGAGTGGTGGATAAAAAATCGCAACAGGAGTAATATATAATAGACTATTCAGGTGGTCCTGCCATAGTCACAAAACGAAAAAACGAAAGAAAACATGCCATCAAGCTTGGCATATCGTTTACTTAAACAAACACAAAGCTGATCTGTGAGAAGCGGGAATTTCCCGTGACATAAAACCATAGAGAGACTTGAAACTTATTATCTATATTATTACACTCCTGGTGATTATCACAGCGCCACAATAAGCTAACATGGTATCACAGCCGCAACAAGCAAATGCAGCGACAATAAGCCACATGCTATCACAGCGCACAATCGAAGCCCTAACATGATCACAGCGCACAATGAAGCTAAACATGGTATCACAGCCGCACAATGAAGCTAACATGGTATCACAGCGCACAATTGAATAACATATGGTATCACAGGCCCCACAATGAAGCTAACATGGTATCACAGGCGCATTAATGAAGTACATGCGTATCACAGCGCCACAATGGAACAGTCACACATGGCAACATGTATCACAGGCGCACAATGAAGCTAACATGCGTATCACAGCGCACAAATTGGAAAGCTAACAGGATATCACAGCCGGCACAATGGAAGCTAACATGATGGTATCAAACAGCCGCAAATGAAGCCTAACATGAATACACAGCGCCACAATGAAGCTAACATGATATCCGCACAGCGCACAATGAAGCTAACATAGTATCACAGCCGCCAAAAATGACAGCTAAACATGCGTATCAAGGCCACAATGAGCTAACATGGATACAGCAGCGCACAATGAGTAACATAATATCACAGCCGCACAAGGAAGCTACATGGTATTCACAGCGCCACAATGAAGCCGTAACAGGATGGTACACAGCGCACAGATGAGCCTAACATGGTTATCACAGCCGCACACATGAATCTAAGCATGATATCACAGCGCACAATGAAGCTAACATGATATCACAGCGCACAATGAAGCTAACATGATATCACAGCGCACAATGAAGCTAACATGGTATCACAGCGCACAATGAAGCTAACATGATATCACAGCGCACAATGAAGCTAACATGATATCACAGCGCACAGTGAAGCTAACATGATATCACAGCGCACAATGAAGCTAACATAATATCACAGCACACAATGAAGCTAACATGGTATCACAGCGCACAATGAAGCTAACATGATATTACAGATCACAGTGAAGCTAACATGATATCACAGTGCACAATGAAGCTAACATGATATCACAGCGCACAATGAAGCTAACATAATATCACAGCACACAATGAAGCTAACATGGTATCACAGCGCACAATGAAGCTAACATAATATCACAGCGCACAATGAAGGTAACATGGTATCACAGCGCACAGTCAAGCTAACATGATATCACAGCGCACAATGAAGCTAACATGATATCACAGCACACAATAAAGCTAACATGATATCACAGCGCACAGTAAAGCTAACATGATATCACAGCGCACAATGAAGCTAACATGATATCACAGCACACAATGAAGCTAACATAATATCACAGCACACAATGAAGCTAACATGATATCACAGCGCACAATGAAGCTGTGCGCTGTGATATCATGTTTAACATGGTATCACAGCGCACAATGAAGCTAACATGATATCACAGTGCACAATGAAGCTAACATGATATCACAGCACACAATGAAGCTAACATGATATCACAGCGCACAATGAAGCTAACATGATATCACAGCACACAATGAAGCTAACATGATATCACAGCGCACAATGAAGCTAACATGATATCACAGCAC
>NW_014577363.1:317211-319349 GCF_000485595.1 Priapulus caudatus
CCTCGCCGTCGTCACCTATCTCTTCATCCTCCTCCTCATCATCGTCATCTACAGTCTCGTCTTCTGGGCGATCTACCGCCGGCAGATGAACAGGGTCGGCGCTCGCCCGCCTGAGAACTCTAGCATCAACACTCTATCCATGGCGGTGACCGCTGCCGAGCGGCGACGGAAGCGAAGCAACGACGGAAAGGAGGCGAGCGCGAGGGCAGCGCCCTCTGAGAAGGCCAGCACGAGTAAGCACGGCTCAGCATCCGCCGACGGAGCAAACACGTCGCAAGCGACGCGATCGCCAAGTACAGGTAAGACAGCATCCGTCACGCCGGCGCCCAGACGTTCTGAACGACTACAGGGTACCAAGAAAAGTCAGCAACGCAGCAACGCAAATGTTCAGATGAAGTCGGCTCTAATGTTCAGCTTAATCACGTTGGTTTTCTTTCTCGGCTGGCTGCCGTTCTGGGTACAAAACCTATCAGATTTGTACAACTGGCAATTCGAATTGCCAGTGGTTATGTATCGTTTTTACTATATCACTACTATAACGGACCCTCTCCTGTATGGTCTCTTTGATAGAAGAGTAAGAGAATATCTGTCAGGACGATAAATATTGTTGTGCACCAATCACACCTAGACACACTAAAATGTAGTCAAAAAACTTGTATCACAGCGCCATGTACCACCTTATATTGCATTAGCAGTGCTTAAACTGCTATTATTTGTTTGTGTTAGCAGCAGTCGTCACGAGAATCTTTTTGAGCCTCGATCTTGCCCTTTGGGCAAGTATTCTGTAAAATGTACATGCCCGAATGACATTCTAGTTGCCCATATATTTTGCAGGAATGTTTTTGGAATGTCGAGTAAAGAAGTGTACACCAGACAACATCTAGACACCATTCGTTTCCGATGTTAATATTTCGTGATTTTACATTAAAAACCTTTAGTTAATGGCCAGTTTCATTATATTTTATGCGTTTTTAAAGCAGGGGCCTGTCGGGCAAGTGGGCTTGCAATTTTTACATGTCTGCCGAGATTTCTGCACGTCTCGGGCGTCGGACGCCCGGATAAATTCGAAGACTGCAACAGAAATATAGGTTTCTAGGTAAAATAGCAATGCCATACGTTGATAACAAAATGGCTGGACAAACAGGTAGACGGACAGACAGAGAGGTCAAACATGAAGACAAACAGACCGACCGACAGACAGAGTAACAGACCGAGTAAATATCTAACAAGTGCCGCAGAGCGACAGCGCTCACCTGACGGCAGGTGTTCTGATGCTAAACTCACTGGCAAACGAATAAAGAGCACCCTCCCAACACCGCGTTTGCGCTCAGAGAATATATCTAGGATACTACTAATACAGATCTAAAATCTATGATAGCTAGGCCTTGCTATACCGGTAGTACAGTAATAAAGATACAGCTGTGTAACTTTAATGACTTGAACTTTGCTATATTAACATGTTATCATGGATATGCGTCGAGCGCGAGCGTAGTGATGGTGGTGGGGGAGAGTGGGGGAGGGGAGCGGGTGGAAGGGGCTCTAATAGCAAAAAGTGTCATCAATAATCAAAGATGGCATCACCCTTTGTGCGTGATAACCTCACTCCATTGAGTTGCTGAAATCCAAGTATATTCAGGCAGGCGAGAATTTCGCTCAGCTGTGAGTTAAGGTGGCATATAACAGTAAGCCTCCGCAAATTGTTCACCGTTGCACTATTTTGTCTCTAGAAAAGGCCTTTTTTGGCATTTTTTTTCGCCGAAATTCGGCACTAGAGTGCAATAATGAGCATTATGCACGCAAGTTGGATGCCTCGTGGACGTCGAGAAAGCATTAGAAGTAAAATTATGTTTGTTGTGTATTCGTGACATTCCGTCAGGTGGCGTAGTCACAGCGACCGGTTGGTGTTTTTTTGTGTATGAAATGTGTTCAGACAACTTTGCAGAAATTCGCATCATAGAGCTGGCAAAAGTTTCGAGGGGAGCATAGAGCATTAATCTGTAGTTATTTAACATGAATAAAGTGTATGTTTTGTAAGTGCAGTATAACAGTGTGAGTATTTTTAATTAATTTCTGTTCGATGCTTATTCAGACCTGCAGCCTATTGACGGCCTCTGCTGTTGTTCAACACCTTAACACAT
>NW_014577363.1:319374-322540 GCF_000485595.1 Priapulus caudatus
TTCAACACCTTAACACATCTGCATTTGCGAAAGCTTGCCAGGCATGAATTACTGATGTAGGAATGTGTCATCACCCCCGATGCATCGCGTAATGCTATGCGTCCCCCATGTTTTTGCGGCGCTACACACTACGGCATCAGGTTCATTAAACAGTCTGCTATGTACCAGGGCGTGTCCTACTCAGCGTCGCTAATACAGAGCTGCGTCTTAGAAGAATAAACTTGGATTTAAGGGAGCGCTAAACATTGTTTAACAAACATTTACCTTTGCCAATTGAACTGGCACTGTAGCCTCACAGTCCAACAATAGCAAAAGCAGTCAGCCTTGAACAGTCAAACAAGATCCATGTTTAACCCTCCTCTTGGGGGTCAAAAGATAAAAAAAAAAACCAAACAAAAAAAAAAATAAAAAAAAAAGTTATCCGACACCTTTACTCTTTCGCCATGCAGGCACAAGAGAAATTACATTTCATGGCCTTTTCTAATAAAGGCCGATAAGAAATGCGCCGTAGGCAACCGCTGAAACAAAAGCTTTTCAATCGCTCCGTCAGACCATGTCTTCAAATAAATGTCTAAAAATCGGCCCTTGTGCCCCATGCACCTTTTGACCGCAAATGACGCAATTCGCACAGTGATGCGGTTACCTACCATGATTGCTATGACACCCGACTTATCAAAAAGCAGTCGCACCATTTAGTATTGCTGCGCGCAATTCTGCAGTTCCTCCCTATACTCTTAAGTGTAAGGAGGAATGTTCTCCCCCTTCTTTTACACCTCTTGACCTTTGACCTTTAACCCCCAGCTTCGACATTCCAACTTGTTTTCGTGCATTAACCGCCCCCCCCCCATCATTCCCCACGTCGTCCGAATATCGTAGACCCGCGTTACGTCGCAACGCTTTAGATTTGCTGCCCAACTGTTGACGCGGACGCACCGGCCGACCGCGTCGCACCACGTCATGCGATTTCTATCAAGCTGCCATCTGACGTGAGTGTGCAGATGAGCTAAAAATAGTACGTTCACAGCGAGTGCGAGAGAGCGCGAAGAGATAAGCATGGGAAGTGTGTAGATAATTTGTCAAACAACTCAAAGTTTAAACCGCACGTGAAAAACGACTCGCCGTCATATGCGCGATTAGAGCGCGCAGTAGAGAATTCTACCGTTTCTCGTGTGAGCTAAAACGAACCTGCCAGATTAACACATAAGAC
Source organism: Priapulus caudatus (assembly GCF_000485595.1). Taxonomy (NCBI): domain Eukaryota; kingdom Metazoa; phylum Priapulida; class Priapulimorpha; order Priapulimorphida; family Priapulidae; genus Priapulus; species Priapulus caudatus. The sequence continues at coordinate 320,582 of NW_014577363.1, forward strand.
TGCGCTGATTGCTTATATCTCGCTGCCCCCTGTGAACACTATGTCAGATCATATTGTTGATGACATTTCAATACGCACTATCTTTTTCTTCCCCGGCCCCCACACACACACACTTGCTATCTGGCCGATACATCTCACACTCCCACGCCTATACACTCCTATTTTTTTTATTGAAGCAGCAGACAACGCAAAGCATACAGAGCAGACAGACAGACAGACAGACAGACAGACAGACAGACAGATATATTAAGTAAGTGTATGTTAGCATGGACGCTGAGATGATTATTAAATCATAGCTTCACCAGTGTAGCCCTTTGGCTTCCGCTGCCGATTGATTTGGTTATGTGGTCGTTCGCGTCCAATAAAGGGATCAATTTAGCCATGTTATCGTGATTTAAATGTGAATAGCTGGCTGGCCCGTTTCATGAATACTCGGTTAAGTTTATTTTACCGACTAGGGTGGCCAAGACTTTTCATTGTGCCACAGACTACAGCGTTCCCAGCCACGCTGTCAACATTCTTCGCAAATCATATTCATATTCTGTAGCACAGCCCTGTAGTGGGAGCCGAGGAGCTACACCGGTAGAGCTAATTAAATCCTAATTAATCAATTCTCTAAATCTGTTTGCTCATGCAGCGCAATTGACCTGCACCTGATCTGCTCTCAGACGGCTGCTTCCCTATTAAAATGTTGGTTTACGGCACGGCGGACGAAGATTGTCATTCCAAGCCTTCCCCTGTAACATATCTGATAATACCAACTCCTGTTCCAGCGTGTCCATGTTCCACAATCGCACCATGCAGTCGAGGCCGCAAGTGACTACCCTGTATTCAGTGTGTGATGTCGCGCACCCCTGCACATCACCTTTGTGACCTGTGGAGACACAGGGTATGGTGACAATTCGTCATGCAGCGCTCCTTCTTATGTATATACGTAGGTAATAACCACACTTACTATCGCCCCGCCCAACCTCTACATACTCGTGAGACTGCATACAACGTTGCTTATAATTTCTCTACTAGTACCATGTAAGGAGTATGCTTTCGACCATATTTTCATTAAGAAAAGGTGTCCTGGTTGGAAATCATAGATTAAGCAACATGTGTAGCGAGGAACACGCGGGAAGCGGCGCGCGTTTATAACAGATAAACTGCGGCTACATCCGAGCCCTCCCGTGGTGGTAATGAACCTCGATCACGACACCTAGGAGCGACAAGAAAGAAAAAGCGATGGTGGAGAAACACCTGCTTTCAAAGTCGCACCGTGAGAAACGTGTCACTGTGTCGCGCATTTATGATCCCAATTACTAACAGACTTAAAAGACTCGGGAAAGCTCGGGAGAACCTGGCTGTCCTCCTGACTAACCCTTGTTCCCCTCTCTTGTTTCTATCCGCGTCTCTAACTCTCGATTGTACCCTTTGTACCGATTGCAGAATTTCTATCATGTCTGAGAATAAATGCCCGTGTGGTACGTTACGAACATAGTTACTGTTTGCCTCTGTTGGTTTGAGTTACACCCTTTCCTACACCTACGTCTAGCCTTAGATCGCCAGTAGATCCACGCCGCTCCTGCGCTCCTCGACTCACACACACACACACACACACACACACACAACACGCACGCACGCACACACACCCACAACAACGACACACAAACACACACACACCATACCACACACACACACACCAACACACACACACACACACGCGCACACTCACACACACACACCACGCACCCACAGCACAAACCAAAACACACAACACCGACACAAACAGCACACACACACCACACACACACACACGGTGTTGCGTGGCACCACACATTCCACACACGCACAACAGTCAGCACACCCCACAACAAACCACACACACACAATACACCGCACACACACTACACAACCACACGCACTAACATAATGAAAATGTAATAATAAATATATTGTGAATAATAATAAGAC
>NW_014577363.1:322577-350196 GCF_000485595.1 Priapulus caudatus
TCGTGCCCATTACACCGGTGCCCGTACCAGACCCCGCGCTCCTCTCGTTAAATACATGCAAGGTTAGTCAGGACTTACGCCCTTTCACACTAGACCTGCTAATGCACTCATATCATACACCATGAAATCATTATTGCTCACCAAATAGCGCTCATGACAGACCATTCTAGCTCTCTAAGATTACTCCACTGTAAAGCCACTGCATCATTTCAGGCCATCGTATGAAGCATGAACTGTTAAGTCCATTTTTGTTCAGTGCATATCAAATATACCTAAGAGTGTATAATATAGATATCTATATATATAAATATAAGAAATATATATATCTATATATATAGGTAGCTAATAGAATATAATAATAGATAATCAATCTTTTTGGTCGATCGGCGCCATTTCTGTTTATCAGTTTCATTTAATCATATTTTCAAAAAATACCGCCAATCTAATTGAAAGTAACGGCGTTTTTCCGGCGCCGCGGCCTTAAATTGACAAGGCTGACATTGTCTTTCTTTATATATTTCAGAATCTATTAAAGTTATTTAATTACAAATTAATATCCAGCTTGAGCATTAGATACCACTACGTGCAGGTTGCAGATAGAGACAATTGATCAGTTAAACGATGATAAATCAAATGATGGAGGACGGATGAAAGCACCGATCGGACAGAGAGACACACCAGACTGACAGACAGACAGACAGCATACAGAAAAGATAGACAACAAACACAGACACACTGACGATAGACAGACAGATCCGACAGACACACTGACAATAGATAAATAATCATAGGTTAACTACATAAAAAAATTGCAAAACAGCACACATTCCAATCAGGCATTAATTGCAACATGAGTTATAGCCAACCCACCACTTCACAGCGTCATATAATCATACTTCAAAATTTAGTATTATCAGATATCCGAGAACTTCAAAAACCTCGTAATAAAAAGCGTGTAATGCATAGCTTGAAATACTTTGTCGCGTGAACGCATTTCCGCCGAACTCGGGTCATGACAATATCCGTGGCGGCGAAGCGTCGCTAGTGATGTCCTCGCTCAGCAATCAGATAGTCGACGCAATAAAACTGTAGCTCCGTCTCATAAACATCGGTGTTCGTCTCCATCTCAATTCGTTACGACCCTTTCCTTCTGCAAATATCACGTGCCTTCAATATTAGATCCAAATTACAGCGCACAGGCTATCGCCATTGCACGACAAATACGTACGACGCGACTGCATGCACATACCTCACCCCTACCTCACCACCCACACTTAACCCGCATACACCACATCTACTCAACCGTACCTTACAAATATCTTCTCATACACACCATACTCCCCCCACTCCCTATTAACACACACTCCAAATCACACCACCATTATCTTCCCCCAACTTTAACACACCTCATACCCACCTTATCCCACCCAACTCTATTACCATCCATACACACCAATACTTTTCCACCAACCTTACACAAAAACACAAACACCCTAACTCCCACCCAACCTTCACACTCATACCCACCTACTCCACCCAATCCTTACACAACTCAACCCACCTACCCCCACCCAACCCCTTAACACCATACCCACCACTCCCCACCCAACCTACACACACTCTACACCACCCTACTCCCACCCACCCTTACACACACTCATACACACCCTACTCCACCCAACCTTACACACACATACCCACCCATACTCCTACCCAGCATTCCCAAATCCTACACATCATCACACACTGCGCCTACCTCCAACCGCAACTTACACTCCACTCAACACACCCTACCCCACCCAAAAGAACCTTACAACACTCACATACCCAACCCCTACTGCCCAAAATGCCCACCTTACACCACTCATACACCACCCTACTCCCACCCAACCTACACACTCCATATACACACCCGCTACCTCCCACACAACTTTCAAACACACTATCACCCACCCTATCTGACCTACCCAACCTTACACCCTCCCCACCGCACTCCTAACTCCCCACCCAACCTTACATAAACTCCCACCCACCTACTAACTCTCCACACGCAAACCTTACAAAACACTCCATATCCTGGCGACTATGAAACCTTAATAGACGGTCAGAGATATATCATGTTCTACACTGCTCAATCGGGCGCTGTCGCGTTTGATGCATAATCCCGAAACTAGAATCCCATACTATTTATTTTTTAAATATATATACCTTGAAAATTCACACTATTCATTCTCTTATGCACTTATTTATTAGAAAAATGCTACACACTAATTAATGTTCATAAGATTATTGATATAACCAGTAATGCACCACATGCAAATCATGGTATCCATCATTTAAGTCATCACAAAATACTACAATATTCTAATATCAATCTTTACATCCTATTTTATCTGAAACCAAATATCCCCACATCACCTAACTCCATTGAACCACAGAGCGAGGCCCGCAAGATTTATAGAAAACATTCAATCAAGAAACAATTCCCCGCTTTCGCACCACACCATCCCACCCGCTAACCGCCGCCTCGCCTTCGCTCCGTACTGCACTGTATGTCGAACGCTTCTCACCACTGACCGACCAGCACCTCGTGAGACTCGGCAAGGGATTTGGAGCCGCGTGCCGAAGACGCTAGCGCAGCCGATCCTCGCGTTCCTTCCTCGATGGTTGTCTCGCGGCGGTCGTCGGCGTCGACCCTACGCGCACAGGTTGCCGCATCGCACTGCGAACAATCTTCGCGTGCTCCATCGCCCCGGACGGACACCCGAGTCACGCGCCTAAATCAAGCTCGGCTACGAGGTCCGGCGTGCGGAACGCCTCAGCAGCGAGCTAACGACTTCCTCGCGCCACTCCGCCATGCCCGTGGCAGCCACGCCCCAAGCCGGCTGCGAGTCGTCCCAGCCCGCCGCAGCGTCCCCCACTGTCACCCGGCAAGCCTGGACGGCTTCGCTGACGTACTAACGCGGCGGACGCGGAGGGACCACCCGCCCCTCGATGTAGCACGAGGCGCGCTCGCGTCTTCGCTTGCGGCTTACCGGCGCACGAACCCGCGTTACGCCGCGCCCAGTGTGTCCGACACAATTACCGCTCGCCGTCCTCTCCGCAAATGTAAGCTCGCAGCGCGTCGCGCGCAGCGCACGCGCGAAGCCGTGGTCCCAGACCGAACGAATTCCCTTCGTTTCCTGTGGACAGGACTCAGTAGCTCTTTGCCTGCCTTCAGGAATGCGTGCGCTAGAACAGCGTAAATAAAGAAAGAAGGTGGTCGGAGAGGCAATGACAGAGGCTAGCTTAACTTACAGATCACCGTTTATAGATCAACAACTGTCCCTTCAGAAAGATACTTACATTTAAACCAAAATAAAGAAATAGTTAATACATCACTCAGTCACACTCACTGCTATAATAGGTAGAACAGCTGTCCAGAAAAAGGAAACTGTGGTTGCTTGGAATAATCCTTACATCAGGTTTCACTGTGAAATTGTATGTGTGCACTCTAGTGTTAGTACATGAATCATTGTCAGATCGACACCTACATTTAGGACCCCCCCCACACAATAAAATAGCAACGATGTAGTTTAAGAAAAGTTAGGAACTTACCACTCCCTAATAATATCACATTCGTCAAAGTTCAAAATGCTGTGCGCGAGAGAGAATGCGAGTTAGAAACTCTGTGTACACTAATCGCCTAATCCAGTGAGTAGACTAGTGAATACTACTAGTCATTATTATCATTCATCACATGAGGCTTACAAAATCAACCACTAATGAGTTTTCGCATACATAAGGTTTTCCGACCACTTTTAACACCACACACACATAACACACACACACACTACACATCATCACACACATCATTTCTTCACACACGTCACGCACGGCACACATCACACACCACACACACACACACATACTACACACACACACACTATTACCACATCATCATCACACCTGAACCACCCACACCCACACACACGACGCGCAACCATCAATCAGCATCAACGCACACGTTGTGCCTGACACACTACAAAACAACCACACACACACACAACAAACACGCACAACACATCGCCCATTCACACCTCACTCGCACACACAGCGCACGCACATCACGTCAACCACACGCACACATCACCACACAACACACATACCCACAGACACACACACACAAACACGCACAATAGATAATAATCATATGTTCACTCCCGATATAATCATATAAACAATCATTGCTTCAGTGTGCGTCAGGTCCGTGCCGCTACGTGCTGGTAACTAAGCTATAGCTGGGCAGTTTGCTGCCGTATAAACCCGAGGTGGGGATGCTGCCACGTAAAGACCCTTGCCACAGTAGTAAGCGGTGACCATGCACTTCAACCTCGCTGTTAATACATCCGGCCTATTAAATAGGGGACTGTGTTACATAGATGACTACTTTAATATTTGAAAATATATAATAAATTGTTGAACTAGAACCTACACATTTAGTGGGGCCTCATTTTAAACATGAAGCCATATGTCAGTACTGGGTACACGCTATTGGTCATCTATAACTATATATCTACCCAACTAACTTGAACTTTCATAATATAGTGGTTGGATTCAGTGTTTGTTAGCTCATACTGTAGCAGTGATGCAAAATGTTTCCTAGATGAAAATTTAAAGCCAGGTTGAAGTGATTCAAAGGCCAAGGTTATGCCCGCACGCGTGGTCACCGCCTACTACGCGTGGCGCGGATGGTCACGTGGGAGCAGTGTTCATAAGTTCGTGTTTATACGGCAGGCTCGCAGCAAACTGCCCAGCTATCTCAGTTACCAGCACGTAGCGGCACGGACCTGACGCACACTGATGCAATGATTGTTTACACCACCAGGTACGTGCGTGAACATATGATTATGTCAAGAGTGAATCATAGATTATTACCTATTATTATTCACTCCTGATTATATTATGTTATATCCTTTATCAATTGACTTAAACACACAGTGTTTACAAATTATTCCTCTGTGTGTTAAATCCGAGTTGTTTAGTTATAATCATTAGTTAATTCAACTGTCAATTAACTGTGTGAACTGTGTGAAGTGGAGTAATTACTATAGAACACTACATATACATAGTTTTTGGCCTTACAATTAACGCTCAGATAAAACGATGTGCGCAATTATTGTAAGCTTTGATAACATCTTTTAATATGGATGAATTAATTAGTTTGGTATTTTCGTTGTCTTTTCTTTCGCGCGTTTTTGACGTACATTAGTTCATCACATGTGTATGATGTGAATTATCCGTGTAGTTGCATGGTATAATGTATGTTATCGTGAGCTATTGTATTTAATTCTAATTCAGTAACCTGCCGTTGGCAGGTCGGCGAAAGTTTGATAAATGTATAAGAAGTATAAATACCCCTAAAATAACTGTGATAAATAATAGAACATAACCATTAATTCAGCATAATCGTATCCCATGTTTGTATACGTATATAGTTTTTTTTACGTAACTGTGGAAATGTCTTTTTCATTGCCAGAGTTGTTAGGTTAGTAAATTATTCCCACCTCCCATTCAACAACAATTGGCGCAGGATACGGCTCCGCTTTAAATTCTGTAGTCCTTAATCCTTATATATATATTATCAGGAGCTAATAATGACAAATTTGTTATTATTAGCTCCTGATATTATCAAGAGCGTAGAAAGAAGTACCTTCTTAATACGCTCTTGAGATTATCAACAGCTCATAATAAAGATTTATGAGCTCGATTATGTGCTTTCTATTATGAGCTCTTGACATTATGATACGTTTGGAATAACGCATTATATGGGATGTTTTGAGCGTTCAGTCTAATAAGCGATTTGGTGAAACGACAATTTCAATACTGCCGACGCGGTTATTGTGATAACGCTGCGCAAGGAGTGCTACAAATCTCTGCACATGCTATAGCCTTGTATTCTTCCCAGATGAAGAGAAATAGGATCAAAAGCGCTCTTGTTTATTTGTCTACAGGTTACTAGCATGTGCCCTGCTATTATACCGTATGAATGCAGCGATAATGGATGTTCAGGCATCCGTAGAAAATGTAGCCGAGCTTGTCAACGGAGCTGAAGTGATAGGCAAAAGATCAGCATCACTGGATCGTGAGAATAACTTATAATAATTGTCGTGAAAATGCCAATGTATACAACGCCTAAACCATAGTCATGTTAACTATTAAGATGGCAATGTCCAGAAATAGCGCGTTTTCTAATAGTTTGAACACGTGAGCTTAAAATTACTATTTCGACTATAAGGACCTATGCATACACGATTTAAGCAGCACAATACAATTGAACGAAAAAATGCCGATGAACTGAAATGAAAATGGACTCGTTCAGATAATTGTTCCTGCAAAATTCGTTCTTCCTCGACTGTATTTCGTGCGCTTCGTTATCTTGTTATTTACCGATGAAAGCGATATTTTATAGATGTGCTCACGAAGCGATTAAGCGCATTCAAACGGAGTGTGGATGAATCCATACGCGATCAGCTTTTGCTACACAAAAGAGCGGTGGGACATGCGGTAGATGATGAGACAGAAGCAGGAGGCCACAGCATAGCTAAAAGGGATGTGCCGCTGTCATTGTACAGAGATCAGAGAAGTTAGTGGTAGCATCGTGTAGTGTCGATAGATGTGCATCAAAGTATAACAGTGTAAATGAAACTTGTTAATCCAAATTCAGTGGACGAATCCAGGAATTATGGGAGGAGTCCAGTGAAAGCGGATCGACTACCCTCCTCAGGTTATATATTAACGAAATACGGTTGCAACCGAATTGATTCTGACTATATTTCCTCGTTTCAATTACTTTATTTTATTTGAGTTTGAGTTTCCTACAATCAAACGTGTACTAGTACGTATGCTGTCAACGGTTTGCTACTGGCGTTGCAGCGTACGCGGGTGGGCAGCAAATACTAAAAACAAGGTCGTATTGTAGGTTACTTCCAGCTACACGCGATCACGGTGACTGAGACCATGGCCGTCGCTAACATACACGACATAGCGCCGCTGAGTGGATTTGATGTTCCTTCCGATCAAGTCATCAATATAGGCAATAGCGACTTCTCTATTCATGGCTGCGTGTTGGAGAATCTAAGCAAGGTCCTGGTCGACGTTCACAGCAATGCTGATGACATCGAACCATTTTACATGTCGGGTCAGGCGTATGTCGCCGTAGCTAAGAACGGTAAGTTTAAACTGAATGATTGGAACACATTGATAATGCGTAAATTGCGTATCCTGATGAAACTTGTTACTTATCCTGAAACACGTCACTTGCACGGTATTTTCTAGATGGGACTGGATCACCAATATACACCCATGTTGATAACGAGTGGTTGCTGGTGCAGCGTCTTCGACAAGTAAAGGCATCACAGATAAAGTCATTCATATTCCATGGTGTGACACATCTCGCCGTTGCGACATATGCTGCTGAAATCAACGGAGAGTTGGATGTAGAAGCTTACAGCTTCATATACCGGTGGGAAGGCAAGTTACTACGGGATGTAATTTGCTCATGCTGTGGATAGATACCAAGTATTTCTCATAACAACTAACATTTCTGTAATTCAAACGAAAATTCTGTATATGTAATGATTATTTAGGGATATATTGGCTCATGATTTCAGATTGGAAGAGTACAACTCGTTGTTTCACACTTTATCGTATTCTTTCAGATGTTGCGTTTAACAGCGCCTACAGAGTGAAGACCAGCGGTGCGACAGACATCGAACCTTTTACGATCTATGACAAGCAATATTTGGCTGTTGCAAATTATGTGGACGATGGAGGAAACGTAGCTATAGAGTCTGAGATCTTCGTCTATGAACCACATGAGCAGGATTTCACCAGCTTTCAGATGCTGCCGACTTACGCTGCCTCCGACATTGAATTCTTCCACGTGGAAATAAATGGGAAGAAGGAATTCTTCCTGGCCGTTGCTAATGAGATGGAAATAATTGGCGAGTTATAACATATTCACCTTCACCTTTATTCTACAGTCCTTCTAAACGGGTCAAATTCATGTATTGTTCTTCAAGTGTTGACGAAATTAATACTATATATATATATCACTTTTCTTTACAGACGGAGTTGAAAGTCCGGCTACATCAGTAATTTACAAGTATGTGGATTACGTGTTCGTTCCATTCCAAGGCTTCAGTTTAACTAGGGCAGTGAAAGTTAAAGCTTTGCTAACTGACACTAACACTATTCTTCTGGCGTTTGCGGACCGGATCGAGGGCTTGAGACTGTACGAATATAATGGATGGAGATTCACTTTGACCCAACAGCAGGTGTGTGTCGTTGTCACGATTCAGCGCGATGCTGTTACCTTCATGCCCATTACGTTTTGACTTGTAATTAAATATGCATCTTTTTTGCAGATAACGGCACCACCTACAAATACCCAACTGGTTAATATAGCCTTAATCCAGGCGTTTACGACAAGTGATACTGCGGAGCTTCACATTGCTGGCGTCTACAGAGATGTCACTCACAGTGGCGGTCTGTCACACACCTATAAATTGAACTTTAACAAGACTTCCCCGATTGAGGACATGTACGACGTCTATCAAACAAGGTATATAGGCGTTACGTGGTTTGCATGTAATATTATATCGGGCGAACCGCTAGGTTTAATAAAACGTAACAGATAATAGCATGGGATCTTGTTTTTCTCAGGTGTGATACTTTGACGTCAAGGTGGGATACAATCAACTCGGCTTACAAGAACCTCGAAGGCGAATTTCATACTACGAATCTTGCACTGAGCACCGATGATCCCATAATTTTTACTGGCAGCCTGGCATTCCAAGGTATACTGATTGGTTACTGATAGCGATGTCACAAATCCACATACTTAAACCACAGACCCATCTTAAGAAAAACCATTGCATACACTTGTTATAGTTTAGTTTCTTGCCAATTTCTTTAACAGGAGATATAGTGGTCAGCCCTGACAGTGTCGTGACTGCACCCTTAATAGAATCCAACGTACTTCATTTCGACGAAAGCGAATTTGATACTTTCCCTGGCATGATGGAAGACATCGTTACCACAAATAGCAGTTTGGACGCAGTTAAAGCAGTCATAGATAGGAGCCTGCGAACTGATGGGACCACGCAAACTATCGCTGGTAAATAAATTACAATTTCTAACAATATTCATATTCACTGTCATTCTAAATCCTGAAGAACACCAGAGCAGAATATTACAATTGAATTTGTTTTCCTTGCTATTCTTTAGGTGCAGTGCAGTTTCAAGCTGTTAACGCGAATGCAGGAGTTTCTGTGCAAGGTGACATTTATGCCCCAGCCATCAATACTAATGTTGACATCGAGCGTCTTAGTGAAATTGCTGTGTATGCTACAGGAGTTGAACAGCAGGTATGTTGTTGCTTTTAATTTTACTTCTCATTTTGCTGTGGAAATTATATAAAAACCATGTTATCTGCCTGTACACACTGGTGCATTCATGATCGCAGGACTTCAACATGGACATGAACTTCAGCGATATCCAGTTTGACGCTGCTGTTACTGCCTCTGGAACACTGGACACTATTGCACAAGACAGAATCGCATGGATCGATGGTTCAGTGATGAATATTACAGCAGATAAAATAATCCTAGCGGACCTCGACTTTGGTAATCTCAATTAAATTAATATTCAGTTCTACCCTGGATATTCCAAGTGGGTCTTGATACTAGCATGCTTTGCTAAATTCACAACTTCATTTAAAATAAGGTAGATTTATGCAAGTTTCTGCATTGTATTGTAACGTGCATTGTAGGAGGTGGGCTCACAGTGGATGGAACTGTAGATAGTAGAATGATCTCTTCCAACGATATTCTGATGACCTCTGGAGAACAACACGTGACCGGTAACTATGGATGGCATTCGCTCTTCGCTTTGTTTGCACATCGGACTTGAAAATTATTATATTTTATTAAATATTGTTATAACTTAATTATATATAAATAAATGATTATATTATTAATATATTTTAATATAGGTCAACTGGAATTTATTGACACCACCTTGACTGCTACTGCAATGACAGTTGACGGGACCGTTGATGGTGTGAACGTCACCGACTTGATAACCGACGCAGTGTATTACAATGTCTCCACAACATTCACAGGTTGGCATAGAACTAATCCAAAGCACGAAGTAATTCATCCAGATAAGTAACTATGCACGAAATAGAAGATATATACAGAATATCAGATATATAGAATATATATCTATATATATATATATATGTGAAGACTAGACTCTATACAGAATAGAGCCGACCTCATATTGCGCTACTTTGCGCACATTTTCTAGGTTATAAAACATTTAGCAGTGCAGCGACGCTCACCAATCTTGAGGTTCCACTGCCAGGCCTGATAGATGGAGTTGACATCGTTGATCTTGACACGAGTGCTTTTCGTCTTGCTGGATCACAAACCATTACAGGTACAACAATTACGTTGCATGTTCCTGATTTCATTTTGAATTGCAGGCATATTTTTTGGTGATCTTTTTTGGTATCATTTGAGTGGCATCTTTTGGAATGTTCCAGCATCCATGGGCTTCAGTGACATCGACCTGGATTCAGGTTTAACCTTGGCAAGTGGTTACACCCTAGCCGGTCTTGATCCAGCACACGTTGTATTGTTAAACTCAACCCTGCAAACCATAACTGGCGCAAAGACTTTCAACGCATCCCAGCAATTTGGTGTGCTTAACATGGTGGCTGGGAAGTCTATCGATGGCATCGATATCCTTGACACTAACAGTAAGTATACGTTTTCAATATACATATGGAAACAATTGTGATATGCCTCCTCAACGATGCAACAGTTGCATATTTTTGTTTTTCTTTCATTTTCCTGTAGAACCAGACCTTCTGCTGTCCGGTGAAGCTCAGTCCGTTTCTGGAAGCAAGACATTCTCTAGTGACCTTCATATTGGCAGTTCGACAGCAGGAACTATCAACGACGTAAATCTTCAACAAATGAGCAGCTCTGCTCTTAAAACAGTCGGCAACCAGATAATCCCAGGTGCGTGCACGCGTTTTCCTATTAGTTATAGTTATCTGATTATCAGGAAGCAGTCCATAAGGTTAGCAGTGCTACAAAACCGTGACTTTTAACCAAACATACTAGCAAAACTAACGTAACGATTTAACACAAGATCGATTTAACTTTTTTTTAACGATTTGACATAAGATATATAGCCAAGCATGAGCGGACATAACGATTTTGTTGTTTTATACAGGAGAGAAGACCTTTAGTAATGTGACATTCAGTTCCCCAATCACTGTTGGTGGCAAGGTTGATGATGTTAGCCTGTCGTTGTGGTCGAGTACCTCCATTTCTCTAAGTTCGACCAGCATCAGTGTTGCACTCACATTTACTCAGGACATGCTGACGGTAAGTTCGTTATATAAAGACCAGCTACCAGCAAATTTTGCTGCCACTCTTGGTTAATTCTCCGTCACTGGTAATCCTTGTGAAATAACGTTGATACAATCTTTACTTCACAGGTGGCTGGAAATCTTCAAGTGACGGGAGACGTGAACGGTGCTACCGTGCCCCAAAGCTTCCTAAGGACTATGTCGCACGTTGACACCCAAGTGTCCGGTCTGAAGAACTTCACCAATGGTGTCCGGTTGGACAACAATCTCATGGTTACTGGAACTGTCGGTGACATAGATCTGTCACAATTCGTCGCAGATTCACTTCTAAAGGACACGGCAATGGTAAATGCACCCATTTGTCTTCTGTAATTATGTTTTGGAATTACTTTTTGATGATACAGTAATACCACATTTTTTAAGAATGGATAGTTTCATTAAACGCATTTCTCACTCCAGGTTGTTATGGGAAAAAAGACATTCACTTCAGAGAGTACCACATTCGGCAACTTGACGGTCACTGGGGCGGTCAACGCCTTGACCATGCCATCACACGTGGTGCAGCTATCCACAAACGAGTTTCTCCCAAGTGCATTCGTCTTCAACGACATGGTTGCAGAAGCAGGCGTGACCGTCAGCACATTGACTCTCGGTGGTCTGCTAAACGGAGAGGACCCAATGACCTTGAAAACTGACACGTTATACCAGAGTCCTTCTATTGGTGAGCTTGAGCTATGACATATCAACATCATCATCTGCAGGACATATTTGTGGATCTCGGCTATAGGCGCAAATTAATGTCTTCTGCTTTTTACAGCTGGCTCCTCGCAAACAGTGACTGGAGCGAAGGTTATCAGACATGACCTGCAGTTCCAGGGTACCATCACATGTGATCTAGTTGATGGTGTAAACCTTAGTTTGCTAGAAGCAGACGCTGTGTTTAACAATCAAGCTTCAACGGTCACTGGTGAGAAAATCTTTAGCGACACGACTACCATCGAATCTTGGACATCCACAGGTAAGTGTTTAACATAGTAGCACTCAGCACTGCATGGTAATTACAATACATTATTTTATATACGGCGTTCTCGCTGTTATTTATTAATATACCTATATCAATATATAATATAATATAATTGTATTATATATAATGCTTTATATATAATATAAATGCCAATGTTTATAGTGAAGATTCCCCTCGTTAATTAGGTCTTGTTGATGGTGAAAACATCACTGAGTGGGATACTAGGATCATGCAGCAGGGTAGAACACAGACTGTAACTGCAGCAACCACGTTTGAACATGTCACCGCTCCCAACGTGGTCACAGCTGATGGCACGATAAATGGTGTCGATGCCCGAGTCCTGAATGCGGAAGCTGTGAGACTGACAGGTATGTGTGTGTCCATCGCGAGCGATGATGGCCACTGACACCCCTTAAGGTTGGTTTCATCTGTTGTGCTTCCGTAGATGGCTAATGAGGCCTATCCGAGCACTGCTGAACAGTCTCCCACAAGATGGGCAGGTGTGATGAGAAGTTTCAGAGGTAACACCGCTGGTTGCACACTCTTTTCGTAGGCGTCACTTTTCCTCTGCATCAGCTTTACGTTTCTCTGCAGCCTGTGTGGCTCCCAGACTAATGAGCCAACGCCAAGTTGGGCGATCTTGGGCGGTTTGCTCCCATGTTGCTGTGTTGATATGCTATAAAGGACTTCAGCGCGTGCCAGAACTCAGTTCGCCATACAACAACTGTTTGGGTATGCGATTATCAGGCATTCTACTGACGTGGCCTGCCCATCTAGTCTGGTGTTTTTTCAGCAGGGTATGAATTGAGGGCAACTTAGCAGAGGTGAGGACTTCTGTGTCCGGGATCTTGTGATTTTGACAGGTAACTGTAATGATGAACACGCGGTAGATTGCGGTGGGGTGATCAAAATTATGCATTGTTTTTGTTTTTTTTAGGTGGTTCCATTATTTATGGCCCAGTTACATTCCTTAACCTGACTGCCACGGATGTCACACTAGCTGCATCTAAAACTGTCGATACCGTTGACCTGAGTGAGGAGAACGTTGATACCACAATTGCTGTGAGTATTCTGTAATGTTTTTTCGAAATTATTCCCATAAGTATTCCAGTAATGCAATTAGTACTACTTCCGTCTCGTTTTATACGACGATAACCTATAGCTTTACACAATGTCATTTGCCAGGTTACCATCACCGGATTAAAAACCTTCACTGCAAATCAGACCGTGGGAAACCTCACAGTAACTGGATATGTGGATGGAGTGAACATTGCTCAGCTCTACGAGGATGCGGCTAGAACACAGGGCGCCACATTATCAGCGCATACACTCTTCACTGGTAAGAATTTGCTTATGTAGTCCATAAATCTTTGCTAATCTTGGATGGTTAGCTAAAGGTAATTAACATCTATGCTAAAGGTAAATATTTGCTTACGAAGTCTATAAATCTTGGTAATCTTGGATGGTTAGCTAAAGGTAATGCTAAAGGTAAATATATAGGCTTCTATTATACAACTTCCAGGTGGAGTAGACTTTCAGGATGTCTTGATAACGAGTTTGCTGGGAACAGTGGACATAGTCAACGTGAACAGCCGTGTTGTGAGAAAGACAGATATTGATCAGATACTGAGTGGCTTTTATTTCTTGTCCAATGCCAACTACACTGGGGTGAGTGAGATTAATTCATAGTGAAATCAAAATAATAGAATCTTTGAAAGAGATTTGCAGTATTTACTGATATATCTGATATACTGATATAATGATATCTATGCAGGACATTACAGTGAATGGCTTGATCGATGATGTGAGAGTAGAGACGTTGAATTCCACCTACGTGAGTGTGACTCAATCACAGAACATTGAAGGAGTCGTCACATTCACTGATGTCATTGCTGAATATCTCAATCTAGGCACTCTCGGTGTTGGAGGTATAGTCCTAATTGAGCTCACAGCTACATTATATATTTAGATGTAATTAATTTTAGATGATGTATATTGTCATCTTGCTGCCAAAATTATGAAAGGCCATGGCTACAAACGATACCTGTTAACAGTGCCTTTCAATAAATTTTGCTTGCAGGTCTTGTGGATGGTGTGAACATCACAGATTTCGACATGACTGTGATGAGAATTGTAGGTGATCAAACCATAACTGGCAGTCATACGTATACAGGTCCCACAGTTCTTGAAGGTAATTAGCTTAATGAAATTATATCTTGTGTATAATGTATTCTATCATTTGTTTGGTGGTCGTTTTGCACTCACCAACTGGTTACTTGTATGTTATAGCTGACCTGGTGGTAGGTGGCCTCGTGGATGGGGTAGATGTGGCCAACAATACTGCGCAACATGGGGCGGACAACGTCTTCACTGGCACGAAAACATTTAGCCACACAGATGGCTTCAATGCGGCAGGAAATGTGACATTTGACGATGGTATGTTAGTTCGTCAAAGATGGTTAGATTGACAAACATTGATGCATCTCTAATGATTCTATTGATTAATGCAGATAAGTGACAGCAAATAAGTCTGTGGTATGGTTGCAGGAAAAACTATGCACGGTGTTGATGTGTCACAGTGGGCAGATGATGGAGTAAATATGAACGTGGATACGGCCATAGGAGGCGCCAAGACCTTCACTGCTGATACTGTCACATTCAGTAATAATATACAGTAAGTGTGCACCTATAACCCACAAAGCTCCTCGTAAAAGTCTTTCTTGGTTATGACCATTTCAGTTGTTCAATTTATACCATTTCATTCCAGAGCGGATGACATCGTAGATGGTTATATGGTAGATGCAGCCACCTTGTTAATGCTGTCAGGCGATCAAGATATCACAGGCTTGTATACATTCTCCACTCTGGTGACGGCTACAGAACTCCAGGTTTGTTGATATACGATTAAAGATTGTTGATAGGATTCAAAACAAAGCAAAGCAAAGTTTCTAGATGTAACTGATGTCCTTTGTTTATTTGCACAGGTAGCGGGCACCGTTGATGGCATGAATGTAACTTATGTCGGAGAGATGGCCCTGCTAAGCAACAAGAACGGCACTCTGCAGACATTGCTAGAAGAAGTGACGTTCAGCAGCGCACCACTGTTCAACAATATACAGATTAATGGACTACTAAATGGTGTTGACATCACAAGTGATGTCCAAATGATCCTGTACGCATGTACACAATTTAATTTCCTCAATCAAATTCACGTAACCACAACAGTGGCCACGCTTTGTGTTTTCTCATGTTTAACTTTGGTCTCACCGGGTCTGACTTGATGCGTACACAGGAATGACTCACAAGTGTTGTTTTTCCTCGTACAGGGAGGATTACAACCTGTCCTCCATTATAGACAGCCTCAACAATCAGTGCGAAGCCTTGGAGGACATGTCGGGAGCGCTGAATGGTGAGAACAGCAACGCCCTCTGGTTCACGATTGCGTGCGTGCGCGTGCCTGCACGTGTGCGTGCGTGTGTGTGTGTGCGTGCGTGCATGCGTGTGCGTGCGTGCGTGTGCGTGCGTGTGTGGAGGGGGATGTCATCACAGGTAGACTGTGGCCACCGCACGTCAGTAATGATAGGAGACTCACTCGGAGACTGACGCGGAGACGAGGCTCTCCTAGTTTATTACCACTAGCCCCATTATTCATCCTATAGTTACTAATAACTAATTACTGTTGTCACCTCTATTCGGAATGTCTACGAGGACTAATAATGTCGGCAATAATCCAGTCGTCATTTATTATCTTGCTCTTATTTATCTAGCAATCTACTATCTCTATGCTATACAATAGGTTTCGCAACGCGATATGTTTTTCGAATTTATATTTTCCTCTCGCAGAATCTGGCAGGATCATCAGCTTTGTACGAGGGTTCTCCAGCTATGCGGACACGCTGCGTAGCTTCACACCATTCGTAATGAACGGAGAGCACTACGTCGCAATGTCCGTCAAGAGCATCGACTGTGTGGATTCGAATATTCTAAAGTACAACAACATTAACGACAGCTTCGAAATATTCAGCGTAAGTGTATACTGTGTAGAGTCGAATATTCTAAAGTACAATACGACTAACGACAGCTTAGAAATATTTGGCGTAAGTATATGTGGAGTGGAGCATTTAAAGTACAACACGACTAACGACAGCTTCGAAATATTCAGCGTAAGTGTATGCTTCTTGGTGTAACGTTGTGTAAGTATGATGTAACGTTAGGGCGCCTGTGTAACGAAGGGCTGCATAATGATATAATTAATGATATAATATAATAATTATATGATCTCATCGCAGTCTATACCAGCCGTCGGAGCGGAAGTCATGGACCATTTTGAGTTCGAAGACAATCACTATCTCGCCGTCACTTTTGCTGCACTATACAACGACTCCCTCCCTTGCTATACCAAACGGAGCGCATTCGGTGGTGAGTGTGCATGCGAATTCGAAACGTGCTTCAGCAACGAATGTAGTTTGACTCCCCACGCCTTGTTTTATTACTGTATAATTTTAAATTTTATTTTTAGGCGATGCTGCCGTGTCGTATGTCCAGGTGTATAAATACAATGCCGACACATTAACATTTAACCTGTGGCAGAGTCTGGCTGCTACCATGCCTCTTGGTCTGAAGGCATTCCCATGGAATGGCAAGCAGGTGCGAATGACGCTCATTGACACCTGTTGAATGTGCTATAAGAATCAAATAATATATGATATAAAATAATGATATGAAATAAATATAATATGAATGGGATAAGAGGAGTTTACGATGTGCTGAGAGTAGTTGCAAATAATTATTTATAATCATTCACACTGGCCGTATGTTAACTCCTTTTAATTAATTATAAATGAGATCATGAATGAATGTGCATTTCAGTGCTTGGCTGTTGCCAATAACTTCAATCCAATTAATGGGAGTATGGTCATTCCCTCTCGACTATACTGCATGACAGATGAAGCTGGAAAGTTCAACGAAACGTGGGATCTTGAAACCTATGGCGCGGTTAAGGTATGTTAAACAACCATTCGCATGTGTAGGTAAGGTAAAACAAATGGTAGATTCACCAAGTATTTGTCATCTTCATAAAACATTTGAAAAAAGAACCATATTGTGTCGACACGCTTAACCATTTAAATGGTTGAGAAAGGTCGTCTGCTGTCATTATAATTGCTTGATTGTGAACAAAACTACTTCAGGTGGATGCAACATCTATCGATGGAATACTACATATCGCATTTGCAAACAAGTATCACTCGAGCGTGGGCTACCAGACGCACAGCATTGTGTACTACTGGAACAACATAAACGACACTTTTGACGTAAGTATAATTGGCGTACCGACTTGGAATGCTAACGTGGGTGAGTTGCGTGAGATGATGCAGTTTACAGGCGTCGCTAAACGGTTTTTGAAGTTGGGGTGCTCAATTTGTTACGATCCAGTAGAGCGATTTTGTGATAGCGCCTGTGCACACGCGCGCTCTCTCTCGATCTCTCATTTAATTTTGTGGCGTCAAAAAAGTTTGGATGCTCGAGCCCCCTTAGGCCCCCCCCCCGTTCCGCGGGCACTGCAGTAGGCTTACATGCATGGCTTTGGAAGAGAGATGAGTTTCGTGTTTACCATCCCTGTAGGATTACCAGCTACCGACGATCAGCTGTGTGGACGCAGTGTTTGTTACGACAGCCACTGGTGTGTTACTGGTGCTCGCCAACTCCCAGGCTGCCAGCACTGGCGTGACCGCAAACACGGATGTCTACGAGTACGTACCTCTACAACTAGATCACATGCCCAGTAGGGAGAGTTAGTAGACAAAATGCCTGTTATGGCGTATGTAGGTATATGCCAGGATGTTACATGATAACAAGAGTCTATCAATGTCTATCTATCGATCGAGTCTATCAAGTCTATTGATAGACTCCTGATGATAATAATACCGGGTGTCCAGTATGGAGTCCAGCAGAAGAACTAAACCTATTTTATTGTAAAATTTATTTGCAGATATAATGGAAATTTGCCATTTCCATTTGTGCTGAAGCAGGCAATAGATATTCCTAGCACTGTGGACGTGGAAGCGGTAAGCTAACCCTGTTGCTATGCGCTAACGTGAATACAGTTGTCATTCGCTTAACAAAAGTGTTGCAGAGATATGTTATAATATGATTTGGAAACCAGTGTTTTCTCTAATTTTCAGGCAACCTTAATGGATGGAGAGATATACATGTTTGCAGTGAATGGGGATTTTGATCAGAGTATCCAAGTGTACAAGCTTGGTGGTTCATCGTACTTCCTCCCAAATATGCAGCTGAGTGTCAACTACAGTAAGTTCAAGTTGTAATCTTAAAGACCGTTTTTTATTCGGACAATTCTGTTTTCACTACACATGCCGATCGACATTCAAAATGGTAAACATGACATTTTATACATTCAGAGTGTGTCGGAGTGTCTGTATTCACGATCCCAGACGTTGCTAGCTTCATCGCCGTGGCAGTAGACGGAGACTTCAACGATAACATCTTCGTTACTGGGAGCTCGGACTTTCTGAAGGTTGAAACTAAAGGTACATATTAGCATAATTTTAGTGGAGATGTTGGAGTAATGTACAGCTTGGTCAACGAGCATGGTTATCAGTATTATGCATCGATATTGTTGTTTTCTAGGCAAGCCTATACCATCTACTTCATGCGATGCTCACAATCTTTTGGATCTTCTGGAACTACTGCCCAACAACGGATTTTAGTATTATTGATTTTGTGATAAAATTTTAGTACTTACTTACCAGTTATTTTTATGTTTAGTATTTAAGCCTATGGTAACTACAAATATCTGAAAAAAAAATTATTTGAGATTATAGTAACGAAAGCATTCTGTTAGCAGCTAAAGTGTATTACCATAATTTATTTATATTAGCAGCTAAAATGTATTTCCATAATTTATTTATATTAGCAGCTAAAAAGTATTACCATAATTGATTTATATTAGCAGCTAAAATGTATTACCATAATTTATTTACACTACTAACTAAGAGTATAATTGTGATTTTAGTACTATACTTACCAGTTATTTTTATGTTTAGTATTTAAGCCTATGGTAACTGCAAATATCCGAAGAAAAAAATTGAGATTATAGTAACTAAAGCATTAGCAAAAAATTATTTATTCATGTTAGCAGCTAAAATGTATTACCATAATTTATTTATATTGGCAGCTAAAATGTATTACCATAATTGATTCATATTAGCAGCTAAAATGTATTACCATAATTGATTCATATTAGCAGCTAAAAAGTATTACCATAATTTATTTACACTACTAACTAAAAGTATAATTGTGATAAATTGATTATATATTTTTGCATTAATTGTTATGTTTACATTCAATTAAACACGTTTTACTAAATCAAAATGGTGTTACTGCTTACTTCATATTGTCCCTGTTATCACAGAGTGAATACTTTTTATTACTCATGTCAAGACTGCCTCAGTGGTTAGCTGAGATATATCTCCCATCCTAAGTGAACCCACACTCCTACAGACAACATTGAGCAACTGGTAATTGAAACTTGCTAACGATGTAATGACGTGGAAATGTAATAATGTATAAAATAGAAATTTTACAATATTTTTACTATTTTTTTTTTATTAATTACACAATTATTTACAATATTGGTTAGTACAATTAAATTATAAAAATCGTACTGCTGCAAGTAGGACAATTAATATGGCGCTCTATACACGAGTAGGACGCAATTAATATGCCGCTATATACAATTAAATTATAAAAATCGCACTGATGCAAGTGGGACAATTAATATGCCTCTATATATACGAGTATGACAATTAATATGCCGCTATATAGGCCTATAATTAAATTATGAAAATCGCACTGATGCAAGTAGGAAAATTAATATGCCGCTATGTATACGAGTAGGACAATTAATATGCCGCTATATATACGAGTAGGCCAATTATTATGCCGCTATATATACAAGTATGGTAATTAATATGCCGTTATATATACGAGTATGACAATTAATATACCGCTATATATACGAGTAGGACAATTAATATGCCGCTATATATACGAGTAGGACAATTAATATGCCGCTATATATACGAGTAGGACAATTAATATACCGCTATATATACGAGTAGGACAATTAATATGCCGCTATATATACGAGTAGGACCCAATTAATATGCCGCTATATATACGAGTAGGACAATTAATATGCCGCTATATATACGAGTAGGACAATTAATATGCCGCTATATATACGAGTAGGACAATTAATATGCCGCTATATATAACGAGTAGGAAAATTAATGATGGCCGGCTATTTATACGAGTAGGAACACATTTAATAAGCCCGCTATATATAATAGGACAGAATGGGCCGCTATATACAATTAGGACAATTATCTTACTCTTACCGATATATGCGCAAACCCGCCACGCACCCGCCTGTGCACAAACAACAAGATAATAGTCTTTTCGTCTTCTATTACTATTCTTCTTCTATTCGCATTCTTCTTCTTCTTTTACTCTATTATTCTTGTTGTTTATGCACAAGCGGCGTGCGGACGGTGGCGGTGTACTATGTGGTGTTGCAGATGGCGCATTTGAAGCGCATTTACTCAGGCAGTTTTGTCGCATAAAGGCGAAACGAGTATGTATGTATGTATCAGGAGCGTATAATGACAAATATTTGTCATTATACGCTCCTGGTATGTATGTATGACTGGAAACCTTTAAATCGGTATTTCACTACAAAAAAAAAAGAAAAAAAAGAGAGAAGAATTTCGTATCCCCTTATAGATTTGTGAGTGCAGCTGATCTAGCTCCCCAAAGTATCTCCAGGTACTGTGTTAGTAAGCTAAATATAAGTAATAAGGACTGCGCTGCTACCCTAACCCCAGGAGAGTTTTAGAGAGGGCTCCTCCTGCATGTCTGTGAGGTTCTGTTGCCTCAATGTTTCTACGTTTTTAATCATATTTATTAAAAAAACTATGTTTCATAACAGGGACATCTCTAGTAAAATAGTGCTGCCAGGGTCTGCCAACTTCCTCTCCCACAAATTAAGCATTTATCTATTCACTCTGCCCGCATGTCTAGTGCGTTATTTCTAGTGGCAAGCACGGGGAAATGGAGAGCGTGCGGGCAGCGCCGCTGCTTTGAAATGAGCAGTAGGCTACTTTCCAAGTCTATTATCATAAAAGGACTCGTTACCAGGCGCCTTTTTCCTTTATACAATCCTAGCGAATCTTGGTTTTCTATCCTTTTTTCCATTCGTAGTACGTACACTCTGTTTAATTGGCTCTTATCCACTCTAACATTTCCATTCTTATAGCCCCCCGTTAACTCTTTGTCTTGACTCCTGATCCGAGTCAAAGCTTTGTTATGAGGAACTAGTTCTCCTCTCCAAAGTCTGAATCTGAATTCGCCCATTCCATTGCTTCCGCCTATCCTGTTTACTTACGTTACTATTTCATTATTTTATCCTGCCCCAATATTTAATTTACTTTTTTGGCTCTCTCTCTCAAAAGTTGACCATCCCGCATCTCCGCCTCTAATACTCTCCATCCCCATAGAGAGGTGACCCCTAGTAAACATCCCTTCCCAGCTGGTTTAATCCTGTTCTAGTGCCGGTAGGAGCAGTGACAGTTCCTAGCCTGGTTTATCTTAAATAACTAGGCTTCATTTGTATACGCTCAGTGGCCAGGCACTGTGCAATTGGCTTGCAAAAGCTCCTACCCACCCAATATCTATTGAAAGCTATAAGAATATACTTTCGAAGGCTATGCTCCCCTGTATTCTTCTTGGCTTTTTTTCCGTAGTAATCATCCTCATGCTGTTGTAAGCAGTTTTATCGAAATTGTCACTAGATGCTTTACCAGGTAAACTTGTTTCAGATACTGTTGCTGCAGAATTCATTGCTTTCAGTGTTTTATAGACCCCTGTGGCTCATCTATCGCGCTTATTTGAGAATACTGAATTTCGGAGATTTCTGTTTTCTCGCAAAAACCATTCGAAAATTTTCTGCAGAAGTACCTGCGGCAATGCTCAAAATACTTTCCATTTTATAACTGCTATGTCTCTGCTAGGCAGGAACGCACATCATTGCGCGATATAACTCCCGCAAGCTATTTACCTCAGATGCAACAAATCCATTATGGCCTGGGTTACGAAGGGCCTAGTAGATAATTCTTGATAAACAATGCCCGAACCAGGATGGTGATAACAAGGCAAAGCCCTGCTTCAAACTAGCATTAGATGCTAATTCCCAATCCGATTCCCAAAAAACAAATCCGTATACTTATCGTTTGATTCATTGTTTTAGTAAGTAAGACTCCACCAGTTTCACCAACCCATTACAAACTATTGCTTTTTAGATCGATCCCTAGATAATTTATCTCGCTATCCACCAAGTATAACTTTGTTGAAGTCCAAAGGAATTTAAGGTTTAATGGTTTTCCATTACATGTGTTACGACACCTGCTGAAGCATTGGGTTAATTTATGAGATACTAAGTCCACGCATGCACAGTCATAAGGTGGTGCAGAACGTTCTGCTTACACATACACACACACACAACACCACCCATCACACACACACACACACGCAACACACCACATACACACCAACACACAACACACAACACATACACACACATGCAAACACCACACACAACAATCGCGCGCACACACCCACCAGGGCAGCGCGCGCGGTGCATAAACACACACCACACCACACCACACCACACCACACATACACACACACACACACACGCATAGACAAACACAAACCACATCCACACACCGCGCGCGCGCATAAACACAGCCCACACAAGCAGCATACACAAACACAAACACATACAACACACGCGCCGCCGCCGCATAAACACACACCACCACGCATACACAAACACATACACTACACGCCATCACACTAGACGCTACACGCACCACAGCACACACACACACGCACGCACTGGCACGGGAGAGATAAGGGTGCGGTTCACGCACACACACACAGCGAGCACAGGCGCAACCCAGGACCACTACAACACACACACCCCAAACACACAACGCGCGGGCTGCACACACACACATGGCGAGTCGAAGAGGACACCGCGAGCGCGGGCGCATTAAACACACACACAGCGACACACACCACACACACAGCACAACACACACACACACACACACACGAACACCCATACAACACACAGCACACGCTAAACACAATAAACACGCGCGTCGCGCATAAAACACACACCACCACCACATACGCGGGGTGTTTTACAACCATGTACCAACGCGGCAGAGAAGAGACTGACAGAAGGCAAAAGCGTTTGAGACATACTACACGCGCACATAGAACACACACACATAGACAGCACACAACACCCATACACGACACGCACTGCACAGGCACTACAGCACCACGACAGCGGCAGTGAACACACACACACATACACAACACCACACAACACACAAGGAAATTACACACAGCAGCAGACCCACACACACGACACACCGACATAAGACACAAACAGCAAAGAAAAAAAGAAAAAGAGTAAAGAAGAAATAAAAGAAGAACACATCCACACACACGGCCGCCGCCGCATATAACACACACCACGCATACACAAACACAAAACACAATACACAGCCGACCGCCACACACGGCCGGCACGTAGAGCGCAATAAACACAAGAGGAGACACATCACACACGCATCACACAAAGCACATACACTGACACGCACACCCGACGCTACCGCACACACAGGACACACACAACCCACGTCATCGCCAGCACGAGGCACCGGACGACACCGCAACACCAGCAACACACACGAACACACACGGCACACATCAGGAGCACACAACGCGCGCGCGACACACGCCACAACGCGGCGCGCTGATGCATAAACACGCACAACCACACACCACACCACAGCACACGGTACACACGCATGAAACGGACAAGCTAATCCACACGCGCGCGCGCATAAAGCACACACCTACACAGCACATATTCATCGACGCATACACTACAGCCGCGCCACATCAGACCACAGGACACCATAAGACACACACCACACATACACTACAACCGACTCGACACGCGTACACACACACAGCACAGCCTCAGAAGTACCACACACACACACAACACACAGCGACACAGCACACAGCAACACACACAGACACACACGTTCACACACAACACACCCCGCAGCACACAGAACACCACACACGCCACCCACACAAACACACACACACGCACCCACTACACACACCACAGCACACACTACATACAACACACAGCAGGCCACACACACCACAACACCACAACACACACACACACACAAAGAAAAACACAGCACAGCACGACCAACACACGACACATCACACACAACAGACAATAGGAATATAATTATCTCGGCCGGCACCGGATGCCTCGCTGACACGCATTCTGTGAACCTCTCCCAACAATACTTTGAGTCTTCCTACAATTTTTCCAGTCGATCTCTAATAAATTCCCATAAATAACTGTACTCACGTTGCTATCGTTAACGGCAATCGTCTTGTAGTTTTGGCAAGAAAGCTGGAGTCATCGCAAGTTTTTACCCTTATAGACTAATGATACTTTTGATTTCTTCCATGAATCTGGGAACTCCAGTGACTGTAGAATTTTATTAAAGAGGACCGTTAGTGCTTTGACTAGGAATTTCCTCCAAACTTTAGAAATTCATTTGGTACCTCGTCTTACTTAGCTTAATTCTAAGCCGCACCTCCTCTACCGTTATTCTACTTAACAAAGTATTTCTACTATCTATATGAGGGCTATAGCCTATATCAAGAGTAGATAAATAACATGTTATTTATCTACTCTTGCCTATATGTACATGGTTGGGACTCCTGGGGGCCCACTGAGATGCCAGAGCCCGAGTTGATTTCTCGAGTAGAGACTTTGGTAGGTAGTAAATACATTTCGTGTTTATTTACCATTATTTTTTTTGATTGAGACGTTCCAAGTGCCTGTGTCTGTGTGGATAAATAGCTCATGAACTCGAGCAGCGCCTAATTGATCATTGTACATACATTGTAATTATGTATACATTGTAATAATGTGTTGGTAACTTGGTATGCGACCGTGAGAATTCTCGCGCGAAAGGTCGAGATTAAAAATGGCTGCCCCCGTAAGTTCGGTTCATCCATTTATCGTAGTGATAAACATTTAAACGGCGTTTACTAATAACTCTTATAATATATTGCGAAATTATCGAGACGAATTACTAAGCTAGAGCACACCACGCGTCAACTCTATTACACTCAATATTCGTGTAAATTTCACACTATTGTTAGTTTTGTTTGTCATATTTTGCACTGCACTGCACACTCACGAGCACACAGGGGTAATCAGTATCATGACTCGAGTATGGAAGTCATACATAGATACAATAGCCCACGGTAATGTAACTCAACAAGAGTAGGGTTGGGTTACATTATTGTATCTACTCAACTCTAGCCTTGTTAGGTTACATTATTGTATCCAAGAAGTTGGGGCCCAATCCTATAGTCACGCACCCTGGAGCACCCACAGGCCCAATCACGTGACGTTGCCAAGCACGGACCCTAACACCCCCAAGCACGGTACCTAACACCACCAAGCATGGCCCCTAACACCCCCAAGCACGGGCCCTAACGCCCCCAAGCACGGACCCTAACACCACCAAGCACGGCCCCTAACACCCCCAAGCACGGCCCCTAACACCACCAAGCACGGCCCGTAACACCCCCAAGCATGGCCCCTAACACCACCAAGCACGGCCCCTAACACCTCCAAGCACGGCCCCTAACACCCCCCAACCATGGACCGTACCACCCCCCAAGCACGCCGACCAGTGGTCACTAGTGTGTGTACGACCATAGACAGCATGGGTCATGGAGAAAAAATGGAGAATAAAGGTTTAAGCAGTAGAGGTTTGCACAGCACAACTGCTGGAACAACAATAACTTGGAGGAGGTGGATTAGAGGTACTCAGGAGCATGATTCTGTCTCATAGTTGATTTATGGTGTATGTACTATACCATTATTTAAGTTATAGTTCAGTTGATTATTGTCATTGTGACGGTTGTTTTGTTCTATTTACAGACAGCTATGTGTGAAACTGAAAGCATCTGTCAGGTTGAGCTGATGAGCAGTTGCAGTCCAATACTGCTTGGTAAGTTGTTTACTAAAAATAACATGATATAAGTATCTCCATGTGCTAAACCTGTGCCTATAACAGTTTAGTGGACTCCGTAATTTGAATCCTTGGACGTTATGATTAGTAAATAATGCTAACCTTGTTTACTTATACTTGGGTACCTATGTGTAGACATGTGCAATATCTGTTGGATTATCCCATCAGAGAATAACTATCTTTTACAGTGTTGATAAGTTCTAGAGATTACTTATGCAATTGCTTCTTCTTGTTTTTATATGATACTTAATTGTACAATAATTTAAGTATTGTTTTGTGCACAGCTAGTTTCAGCAATGGAAAACTTAGATACGATAAGTCTGGTATCTGTAAGAAACCGCCAGCTTTTGGATATTTTAAAAGCACCAGCCAAGAAAAAGGTGTAAAAAGGAAAAGACAACTGGTTGGTATTTTAATTAGCAACTTTGTATGAGGTGTTCATACTTGTAAGCATTCTAAGCATTTGAAAACATGTAAAACATTATAAACTTATAAAACATTTCTTTACATTTGCGTCTAACTAAATATAGTAATTAATTGGAGCTTACGTTGTAGTCAGTGTCAAGCTACACATTTTTGTGTTGTGAAGTGGAGCCAGAATCCGACCTCACATACATGTCTGTGGTTGCAAGTGTAGTGGCTCTAGTGCATATGTTTCCATGCACAGGTAGCAGAGACGGATAGAACACAATACATTGGAATTAACGAAAGTGATGGTGCCTACAAAGAATTGGAGCTCTCCAGGTATGTTTGGATACAACAGTATACTCAGCAGTAGAAGTAACATGTTTCCTATACCCTGTTGATTACAGATATAGCCTTAGGTGATGTATGTTTTTAGCTCACCTTGACATCGTCAAGCTAAGCTATTGCCATGGGTCGTCGTCCGTCGTACGTCCGTCCGTCCATCCGTCCGTCCGTCCA
>NW_014577363.1:350206-351311 GCF_000485595.1 Priapulus caudatus
TGTTGCCTCCAAACCTGTTCTACGTTTAATCATATTTAAAAAAATCTATGGTTTTCATAACCAGGACATTCTAGTAAAAAGTGCTCCAGGGTCTCCAACTCTCCTCTCCCACAAATTAAGCATTTATCTTCACCTCCCCAGTGTCTAGTGCGTTTATTTAGTGGCAAGCACCCCGCCTTGCATTGAAAGAGCAGCTAGGCTACTTCCAAGTCTATTATCATAAAAGGACTCGTTACCAGGCGCCTTTTTTTCTTTATACAATCCTAGCGAACTCTTGTTTTCTATCCCTTTTTTCCATTCGGTAGTACGTACCACTCTGTTTAATTGCTCTTTCCACTCTAACATTCCATTCTTTAATACCCCCCGTTAACTCTTTGTCTTGACTCCTATCCGAGTCAAACTTTGTTATGAGGAACCTAGTTCTCCTCTTCCAGTCTGATCTGAATTCGCCCAATTCCATTGCTTCCGCTATCTGTTTACATTTACGTTCACTATTCATATATTTTATCCTGCCCCAATATTTAATTTTACTTTTTGCCTCTCTCTCTTCAAAAGTTGACCATCCCATCTCCCCTCTAATACTCTCCAGTCCCACATAAGAGGGTGCCCCTAGTAACTCCCTTCCCAGCTGGTTTTGAGTTCTGTCTAGTGCCTGGAGCGTGGACGTTCCTATTTTTTTATCTTTAAATACTATATAGGGATTCATTTGTATACGTCAGTGCAGGCACTGCAACTGCTTTCCAAAGCTCCCTACCCACCCAATATCTATTGAAACTATAGAATATCTTTGAAGCTATTGCTCCCCTGTATTTTCTTGCCTTTTTCCGTATATCATCCTCATGCTGTTGTAAGCAGTTTTCGATATTGTCACTAAGCTTTACCCCCAGGTAAGTGTATTCAGATACTTGCTGCAAATTCATTGCTTTCAGTTTTTAGACACCCTGTTGCTCATCTATCGGCTTATTGAGAATAATGATTTGGGATTTCTGTTCTCCAAAAACCATTCGAAAATTTTCTGCAAAGTCTGCGGCAATGCTCAAAATACTTTCCATTTTACTCCTATTCTCTGCTAGCAGAACCACATCATTCGCGTATAACATCCCCG
>NW_014577363.1:356215-364066 GCF_000485595.1 Priapulus caudatus
AAAATTGTTAATAATCTATCACAGCTCATATATGTCAGTGGTTCAAGTGTAGTGGCATAAGTGATATGTTTCCCATGAACGATAGCAGAGCTGATAGAAGCAAATACATTGACATTAAGAATTAGATGTGCTACAAAGAATTGGAGCTCTCGGCAGTGTGTTTGATACAACAGTATACTCAAGCAGTAGAAGTAAAATGTTTCGGTATACCTGTTGATTACAGATATATGCCTTAGTGATGTATGTTTTTAGGCTTTACCTTGACAATCGTCAGCTAAGCTATTGATCGGTCGTCGTCGCGGTCGTCCGTGCTGATACCGTTCGGCATATTGGTGCTCCGTCGTGCTCACATTTCTCGCTTCGGTCAACGATAGACCTATCAGGAACCGGTTTGGCCCACATGTTCAATGGTATAGTTTTTCTGCTATTGCTCATATTTAAGAGTCCTATTTTGAACACGCCAGTCGACCGTAACTTTCAGGCCACGGCAATTTTTTGGCAAAATGGAATTGCATATAGTACAGTTCAGGTCAACGGATTTTGCTTCATTTTGTATGTGAATGAAAAGGCTAGGTTGATATTTAAAAAAATTATTATCCAAATTAGGTAGGGTTTGGTAATCTAAGTAGCATATTATATAGACCAAACAGTCCTGTGGTGTCACAAGCGTCGTCCTGTGTTTGCGTTACAAGATTTCAATTAACATCACTTAATGCAGAAATTGGTATTCTCCTTTCAACCTACCGATAAAACGTCCTATATAGAGTAAAGATTTAGCAACAAACATTGGAACGCCAAGCATAAAACCGTATTTAAATTTCAACGTCCATCGCTACATAGCTGTGTATAGCGCCATCTACGGTCACAAATTGTGATTCATTATGGTTTATAAATTATTATTGCGATATACAGATGGCAATCGTTTCTATGATGTACGTCGATGGTTGCTCAATTAAAACTGACTTCTTCTTACTCACTCATTTGTGTCCTTTTTTGTGGTGAGCTACAGTATCATTGACACTTTCATTTTAATTGATAAGTAGTACTGGTAGCTTGTTAGTACTAGTTGGTACTAGTTAGTGCGTAGGGTAAACTGAGCAACACTGATACAGGCTCTACATTGTTTAAGGCCTATGTTTAATGGTATGGTGACATTATAGATATCTTGATACCGTACACCGATCCATAATAAATATTGTGTATTGTTTTTGAAATTTAGCTTTCAATATTTGAACGCGTGTGAGTATTTGTTTCTAGGTGCTATGTTGGCGTGGTAGATACCAAGACAAGAAAAATGCAAGTTTATGAAGCTGATAATTTTAAGATGAATCCATATTTCCTAGGTATTTTATTAATGTTTTCCTAAAGGTGTGTTTATAGATAAATATAAATATAGTAAATGACAAAATAAATGTAATGCTCCATTTCTAAGCATTTGTATAAATAGATTCTTACATCATTTATGAAAAATGCCAAAAACATTTTGTGTAATATAATACATACCAGGGTAAATTCTGCCTGTGTGAATGAAAGTATACCTGGTGTAATATTTCGTTATCAACGTGTATGCAATGTATTTCATTGTCTACATCTTGTCAAGAAGGGTGTTTGTATGTATCTTTAGAGATTTAAACAAAAAGTTAAACCAGATTTCAGTCGTACTCGAATAGAAGTTAAGACAAAAATGTTTATTTTTTCTCTAGAAAAACGTGATGATGAAGAAGTAGAAGAGAAGAAAAAAGAGAGCTACCAAGAACTGGTGAGTGCATACTAATTCACCGATGCACAAATGCACAGATATGCATGCACACAGTTAAATCATGATTACAGACATGCATACATGTACTCACAAAATGTGCACTCAATTATGCTGAATGACGGTTATATTGAGTGACGACCAGGAAATTAGCAATGACACGAATTTTCGCTCAACCCGCAGAAAGACAACTTGATTGCCGAGTTTGGCAGCAAGAAGAGCAAGCGTGTAATGGAGGCACGGCATAGGAACAAGGTTGGCGCAGAGGTGCTGGAAAAATCCATTACCAATGCCGTTGAAGATGTTTTAGCTGGAGGCGGTGGAATCCTACATGGTATTTACTTACATTTGACCAATGTGCCCTATGATATATATATATATATATTGTAAAATTGTTTAATAATATATACACTTGTTATGCACATATATATATATAAACACATATATAACATTTTTTGCCTAAATTGACCATAAACGTATATGTTTCAGATGCACAGCATGTAGGTGGCGCCTCTGATGCGTTGCCACCATGCAATAAAGAAGCAACAAAGCCACAAGATGTCTACCAGCTCAGTGACAGTATCCTTGTGTATCGAATGTATCGATCGTGCATGAATGTTCTAATATTCTGCAGATTCACATGAAATAATATATTCGCATATCTGCCTGGTGCTGCCTTCTGTAGTGAACAGGTTGAGTCTACTTCCGTTTTCGATGAACAATGATGGTAAAGGCAAATTCGGGTAATGCCGGGCAAACAGTGCTTAAAGTTAATGTAAGGGTGCTGAATTTAAATAACTCGCCTTTGTTGCCATCCTTAATAGCTTTTGTTCAGTTCTTACTGAGACTGATCTGGATTCATTGCGTAGCCGTATGCTAGAGTTCAAAAATGCAAGTTCGCAACAAATAGCGGAATGGAGAAAATCTGAAAGGTAAGAAGCCCTCTGGCTTGGTAGGTGACTACTGGTCACTCATGTGTATTGCATTGTTTTCACGTGTGAAAGTTGTGCGATTATAGAACGACATCTGAGTAGAGGTGGTGCGTGTGTAAAGACTGTCTACGTTCACCTGTTGTAAACGTTCTACAAAAGCTTCATTTATTATCAGTAGAGTTGGTGCTGCAGATAATGCAGAATAAGCATATCCGTAATATGTGATTGCGATTTTTAATGTCATGCAAAACGTTTTATTAATGAAACATTCCACTAGAGTGTGCGTGTACTGTCTGCATCTATCAGCAGATCTCTTTGATTCCGATGCCAAGCTGCGTGTTCAACGAAGTTGTATGATTGTAGAAATCTTAACGGGTCGTCTCTGGTTCACTCTTGCAGTTACAGCGGCTTCATCCTCACTCACCTGGAGAAGCTGCCGCTGGTGGAGAAGCCAAGAGAGGAGCGGGCGGGCCTGCTTGTCTACATGCACTGGTTGACGTCATTGCACAATCTCAAAGCTGCCGATGTGAAGAAGCGGAGTAAGTGGGGAAGCCACGCCACCGAGCTCCTCCTCCTCCTTCTCCTCCTCGTACCTCTTCCTCCTCCTCCTTGTACCTCCTCTTCCTCCTCCTCCTCCTCCTCGTACCTCCTCTTCCTCCTCCTCCTCCTCTTCCTGCTCCCTCCTCCCCACTGCGTTTTCTCTATCCCTCCATTATCCCTCACTCATTCCTCCTCTCGTGCTTCTCCCTGAGCCCCTCTGACCCCCCCCCATCTCAATTTCTGTATGCGGCGCATCTCTCTTACTCCTTCTTCTTGCTCATTTATTATGCAGCACATTTCCCTACTGAAGAGATTTTAGTAGTTCTGTCAGGTGCCTCGCTGCGGCGGGCCTATATAACATCCATAATACAGTTGCACAATCTTAAAACTGCTCACATGAAGACAAGCATAAGTGAGTGTGGAAGCCATGTTGCTGAGCTGTGCTTCCAGAAATGCAGAGGATGCTGAGCGTGGCATCTGATTTGTTGCATGCACGCATGACCCACGTGATATATTGAAATTTAAGCGAGGTTTTGGATAGGGTCTTCAGCCCATGTAGTTACTGCAGTTTGGCATATTTGCTCAAACTGCTTTTGAGACTGAAATGTTGGGAACGTAGTTTGTTTAAATGAAAAGGTATATATGTATGTAAGTATACATAATATACATACGTGGAAAAATAAAAATCTTGATACTATATATGCATAATTCTGATGGAAGTTTTGCCTTTATTTCAGCCATTCCTCTTCCTCCTGGCATTCCAAAGTTGATAATGACTAGGCTGATCAACACATTCACAATCACTGGCACAACTGATGGCACAAACAGTCGTAGCATCAGGTGAGTTGACAAGATAGTGGCGCACTCTGGTGTGCCTCCTCTGTGCGGGTCGTCATAGTTACAATGTACCACCTGCCCCTCACTCTGTTCCTCTAAAGCACAATTACTGTCTAGGCTGATAAACGTGCGATGGCCATGTTTTTGTCATGTTGTTTGTTTTTAACAGATGTGTATGCTACTAGCATATGCTACGATTGTGTCTGTAGTGAAGTTTTCTTTTTTGTGCCCGTTAAAGTCGCATCTCACTCCTAGTGATGTCCATTAGTGACATTATTGATGGACATATTTGACCTCTGTTCAGTGATAAGTTTTCACACTGTTTTTATGCTCTGTCAATGAATGTCTTAGAGGGATGCCAGCCCGGCTGAAAGACAAGCTAGCCTTGCAGATCATTGTCCTTGCTCTCCATATCAGTGGATTCATTCTAGATCTAGCAGATATCGCGAAAGTCTTGAAAATTGGTCAGAAAAGGTGAGTTGAATATAAAAATCTGTCATTACGGTGCATGTTATGTCTCTATAAATGTTGGGACCACCTACTGTATACGCCATATTTTTCGCGTACAGATATTTTCGCGAATTAAGACTTGACGAACAATTTCGCGGTCGGTGAATTATGAATTATTCTGTATGAATTATTCGCGTGTTGTTATTTTCGCGGTCGGGGACGCGTTTGCGAAATTCGCGAAAATTAAACCACCGTGGTGTCACCTCCCCCATATAACCTAGCATGACATTATGATTGCTTTTGTGTTGCAGGATCTTAGGTTACGTTCAAGCTCTAGGCTGTAAGGTGGTGACGAGTAAGGCAGTAGGGAGCACAGGCAGCAAGAGTGCCTCGCTGGAGCTGCCACTTGTTTTTCCCACAAAGAATTTCAAGAGGGGAAAACGATCGTGATGTTGAACGGAGGCAATCTTTTTCTTTGAATCTGGGTTCGAGACCTAGTAGCTCAAGTGGCACATGAAGTTATGTAGTTTGCAGATTTTCCGTCTATTTTGTACGTGGCTCCCAATGCACACCGTTTAATATTGTGACATGTTGTTGCATATCTTGCTCGTGAATCCAAGTTTTGTTTGTGCAATGACTCCAAGAAGCCGAATCGTCAAATAAGAACACAGCTTGTCAGATGGCGGCGGCATATTTTGTATAAATTGTCAACGAAGAATTTATTGTCAAACATTTCATACGATAATTTCAATAAATAATTTATGTACAGTATACATTCCTAAAGACATTTAATTAGTAGTAGGTCTTCGTCATTGATACACCCTCGATCTCGCGTGCATGCATCGGCTACATTACAGGAGCAGCCGTAATTAACATGGACAGCGAGAATGATCAACATGAACACGAACCTTACGTGCAAACCATGTACAGCTTCTAGCTCTCTCCAAAGTCTGACAACCGACACTGTCCCATCCCCACACCGCAGTGGTCAGTAAAATGTCATACTCTTTCGCTGGACCAGAAAACGGTGTTCACGTGCGCTGACCGACCGTACGCCTATATATCTATATATCACAGAAAACACTAACCATAAGCGCACATATACATGCTGTTAACATCCATGCAGACGAAGAACACGGCTGTACGTCTGTAGAGTCGAAAATCCTATGTTAAAGAGCCGCTTCTCGATGGTGAGATAGTTAGTCTTTGGCCGCCTGTAGCAAGAACGCACGCACGCACGCACGCACGCACGCACGCACTCATACGCACCATCCATAGGCGCGGCACATGTAGTGCACAAAAGATACCACAATGTAATTCCTTTTCTTATGAGTCTGCCATTGTGTCATAATAAGAAGAGCATTCTAAACGAGTGCCTTTAAGATTCGCCTAATATTTTTTTCCGTTTTTTCGTTCCTGACTGGATCAAACTGCAGCTGATATTTGCATGAACCTGTTTATGTTTCATATTGGACCTTTGCGGCTTATATGGCCTTAAATAGATTTCCCCTGACTGTTCACGGCTACACGTGGAAGTGCACATGACTGAGACATGGATAAAAGATATTAACACAAGGCTTGGACATTGCACAATGTCTTGTGCATTTCTCGTACAGCCCAGGGTTAAAGTAGACACACTAATCTTCATCCAGGGGCTGGTTCTTTCTCTGAATACAACCTCCTTTGCGCGAGATTAGGTCTAACGTCAGTACGACCACAGCATGTCCCGTGTCTCCTCTATTCTTCTAGATTCTGCACGTTCTGCGGCAAAGGTTGAGATGATGATTACGTGAGGAGATGTGATTTGGTGATAAAGAGGCCAGTCAACGCAACCTTTCTAAGACATCTAATATTGATATTATTTTATATATTATAGATATATGATATCTTATATGTAGATATAGTATATCTGTTATATATGTATATATAATATATAGGCCCAGCTCACATTGCTGTTGTCCAATACTTGTTCGGATACAGATTGTTTGAAATCTATGTGCGCCCGCGTGCGTGCGTGCGTGCGTGCGTGCGTGCGTGCGTGCATGGAATATTTGGAATAGCATGGAATCTGATCATGGTATTACCAATACTAACATAATCTTTCCAAATTACTAGCGTTATGATCTGATGCAAATATTTGTGTCGGGCCAGCAAATCTCCGAATTACCCGACATAAGCTAGCGGCTATAGTGAGTAAATAATGTTAACAACACTAATATATTACCTCACAATAAATTGGGCTTATTCGGCCACAAGGCCACAATGTGATCCGGGCCGACGAACACCGAATGTCGCACGGAATCGTCCGATTTCTCAAAAGGCCCCAAAAGAATGTTTCGTATTTAAATCTTAATAATAATTAACATGGCGGTCACCCTAACTAAACTCTTCCTTTATAGAAATATCACAGATGAAAAATTGATGATATAGTAATCGACGGTAACACCGAGACTGAATGTCTAACCGCACAGCTTGTGATAAACGAGTTAAAATGTAAATTATGATATAATCTAACACATGGTTCAAAAACGTACAGCTTGTTGCTGGCCAACACCACCAGCTGTTAGCTGCTAGTGATAAGAATAGCAGCACTTATAAGAAAGGAGGCTTTGTACAGTTAGCGACAGGTGAGGAAAATATACATTTACATTTCGGTAAGAGATATTCAGTCGTTGGACACACTTAGACTCACAATGGTTAACAGACAGCTTATGGTGAATAGCATAAAACAACGCCTCGTTTCATCGTTTCAATGCTGAATTGTTCTCTATATCGAAATGGAATTCTAATGGAATTTCCCTCATCATTGAATGGACTAGAAGAGCTAGCTAGCGTCATGCTGTTATACTATCTCTCAAAGTAGACATGAATCGTACGCGCCAAATTGATGTTAACAGCATGAGTTATTTTTGTTTTGCATTTTAGACGTGTACTGAGGGGGCAAGTTGTTGTTGGAATTTATCTGTCAGTAATAGTCACACCACAGAAATACCGGTCTAATTTGTTGTAATATTCTTATGCTGTATATAGTTTTACATAAGCAAGTAGATCAAATCGAGTGAGTTATGCTGGCATGGATAGGCTATCCAATAATGGCACGTGCTAGCAATTCTGCAAATCTAGCACAAATTGAAATTAGTATGTACATATAAACATAATTTCTCGATATATGTACAAAATAGAGAATATTATCCAAA
Organism: Priapulus caudatus; assembly: GCF_000485595.1. NCBI lineage: Eukaryota > Metazoa > Priapulida > Priapulimorpha > Priapulimorphida > Priapulidae > Priapulus > Priapulus caudatus. Next base: position 363,928 of record NW_014577363.1, read on the forward strand.
TGCTAAGGACGCGTCACGCGTGCGTGCGTGCGTGCGTGCGTGTGCGCGCGTGTGTGTGCGCGCGTTTTGGTGTGTGTGTGTTTGTGTGTGTGTGTGTGTGTGTAGTGTGTGTGTGTGTGTGTGTGTGTGTGTGTGTGTG
>NW_014577363.1:364568-365777 GCF_000485595.1 Priapulus caudatus
TGTGTGTGTGTGTGTGTGTGTGTGTGTGTGTGTGTGTGTGTGTGTGTGTGTGTGTGCGTGCGTGCGTGCGTGCATGCGTGCGTACGCGTGCGCGCATGTTCGTATATGTGTGCCTGGCTGTCCTTCTGTTCACTCATTCACCTGCGAAACGATGTCGGGCCTTCGCCTGCTCTGTCCTCCCACGATAAAAAAGATTAAAAAGTAAAACCTCTTACAAAATAAATCGCTCGCTAGCTCTCCGCATCGCCGCGCGTCACTCCCACGTTCCCTCGATAACTACGTCACAATAAATTCCGCTAACTCGCGGACTGGGACACGCGTGACGCGAGCGCGGTCCACACTGCGCAGGCGCAATTCGTCTGATGGCGACAAGCGCGCGTCTGTGTAGCAGCAGGACCACCTAGCGGCGACAGTGGTGCGCACGACGTCACTTTCTTACCAGCGTCGCAATGCTCGACGACTAGAGACGTCCGACTGAGACGCCCTCCAGGGGGCGCTCATAGGTCCGTCGGCTTCCGTCCGAGAAAGTTGTTGACGTTGGCGACGAAGCTGGAGGGCGACGCGTGCGCCACCGCGTGTCAGGACTGAGGCGCTGCGCCGGTGGCTCCCTCACCCTCGCTGCTGTGGTTCGGCCCGCAGCGCCGCTGCTTCGTACCGCCGCCGCTGGGGGCGCCAGCGTAGCCGGCCTGCGGCTCCGACTCGGGCTCGGACTGTTCACTCTCGACCGAATTCTTCCAGCCGAAGTTGACACGCTTCGTACGGTTGCGCCGCGCGTTGGCGATGCTCGCCGCAGACGCAGCGCTCTCTGGCGGCGTCGACGTCGTCCGACGCAGCCGATTCGACAGGCCGCCACCAGGGGGAAGCTCGGCGCCGCTGCTGTGCATAGTCACAAAGTCGGGCAGCGCCGACACGCTGGCCGTGACGACGCCCTGACCGTGCAGGCTCGGGTCGCTGCCCTTCGCCGAGTCCGACTCGGTGAGCATCGATTGGCGGTCGAAAGAACTGCTCTGCACATTGACCAGCCTTCGCTGCCCGGCGCCTCTCCCTCCCCCTCCTCCTCCTCCTGCTCCTCCTCCTCCCCACTGCCTCTTCTCTATCCCTCGCTTCATCCCTCCATTATCCCTCACTCATTCCTCCTCTCGTGCTTCTTCTCCCTGAGCCCCTCTGACCCCCCCCCCCTTTCCTCCTCCTCCTCCTCCTCCTCCTCCT
>NW_014577363.1:370440-377605 GCF_000485595.1 Priapulus caudatus
GTACGTTCAACTGTTTAATATAGCCCCGAGCATCGTGGTACGTTCAACTGTTTAATATAGCCCCGAGCATCGTGGTACGTTCAACTGTTTAATATAGCCCCGAGCATCGTGGTACGTTGAACTGTTTAATATAGCCCCGAGCATCATGGTACGTTGAACTGTTTAATATAGCCCCGAGCATCATGGTACGTTGAACTGTTTAATATAGCCCCGAGCATCATGGTACGTTGAACTGTTTAATATAGACACGAACATAACGTATGTACATGCGTATGGAACATAATTATGTATAGCACACGTGTGTATATACTAGATATATGTTCACGGTTTAGCCAACATCACGTGATTGTTCGTGTCACCATCCAGGCATCGCATATTGAATACGTCCGGGGTAGTGGTGGGGACATGAAACAGTGTATCAACGCGCTGACTCAGGACAATAGGCCTATCATGACGAATTTTGCGTGACGATTTTCAGCAAGAATCGACAGCGAATATACTGTATACGCCATATTTTTCGCGTGCAGATATCTTCGCGAATTCAGACTTGACGGACAATTTCGCGAGTGGTTAATTTCGCTGTCGGTGAATTCCCGAATCAGTGAAGAACAGCGTGTTGTTATTTTCGCGGGCGGGGACGCGTTCGCGAAATTTGCGAAAATTAAACCACCGCGAAATATACAGCGTATACGTATACAGTAATCGACGTAGATGGACGTCGAATGTCTCTTGAAAGAGTTCCCCCCCCCTACATGTCTCACGATGCATGAGCTGTCGTGTGCCAGTAGTCAGAGCTTTGAAATTATTTCTAGCCACAAGTGAAGTGGGAAAACTAAAGGACTCGGTGAAATAACATTTAATTATTGTGACAATAGCATTAAAGGTATCAGGAGCATAGCTAACTCATTTTTGCCTGGGGAAGGGGGGCAAAGCCAGGTGGAGGGGAGGTGACCATGTGTTGTATATACTGTTTGCTGGGGGAGGGGGTGTCCTTTGCTAGCTGGGGCCGTGGGTATACATTTGTCAATGCCGCGCATATCCCGTGAACATGGCCTTACTTTAATATAGCTTTGTAAACTTTCTATAACTGCATGCTGCAGCTGTATATTTTAATTAGTTATGTTCCTCAGTTGCCTTCATATAGAGGTGCTGGCAACTGAGAGAAATAGCGTAATACGCAGGAGAGCGAATTAATAAGGTATGAAGGCAGGCGTGCAGCTGAGGTCCTCAGTGGCGTAAAGCGCAGGCATCCGCGCACGCAGGAGCGCGCGCACGCACACACACGCGCGCACGCACGCACACACACACACACACACACGCACGCACGCACGCACACACACACACACGCACACAATAACACACACACACGCAAGCACGCACACACAACACACCACACAAACACACAACACACACACACACACACGCACGACACACATACTCTCACACACACCCACACACACACACACACACACACACACACACACACACACACACCACACACACATACCACCACACAACACACACACCACCACACACACACACACACACACACACACCACACACACACACACACACACACACGCACGCACGCACACACACGCGCACACACACACACACACACACACACACACACACATACTCACAGCGATGCTCTGATAGGAGTTGGACATCATGGCGATGAGCATGTTGAGAAGCACGACGATGGAGATACAGCAATAGACGCCAAACATCAGCAGACCGACGAACTCCGTGTAGACGTGATTCTCCTTCAGGTCAAAGTGATCGAGATCGACCAAACTGTAGAGTCCCCAGTAGAGCGTCTGCAGTGTCTCAAAGAGACTGAAAGCAAGCAGTAGTAGTAGTATCAGCAGTGTATAATATATATATAATATATATATATATACATATATATATATATATCAGGAGTACATAATAGGGTCCTATTATGTACTCCTGATATATATGTATATATGTATAATATATATATATATAGGGAGATACATCTACTGCCGNACTTTATTGAAAGGACCATGAAATGTGCTTTCCACTGACGTGCGAAGAGTAAGTGTCTGATAACCTTTTGATCCTCAAGAGGAGGGTTAAACATGGATTCCTGAACTGCCTCAATGATGTCACAATGTTCTCATATATTTATGGCACATCCATAATCTGGAAAGCCAATATGCCTTGATAGCCTAACGGCTACAGCACAGGATTAGGGCTGGAAGGTTCTTGGATCGAATCCCATCAGGTTTTTTATTATTTACCTGTTTTCTGTATTTTTCTATCTTTATCCATTTAATTATTTCTTTCCAATTAAGGTAAATATTTACATGATTTATTTACAACAATTTTATAACAACAAATAATTTTTACAATAATTAATTAATTTGTTTTAATAGGGATAGGGTTAGGGTCACAATGCACCATAAAACAGGAGTTTCAGGCACGCGATTTGTATCAACCAATGGGATTTGGGAGGTATGCAGAATGCAGAAGGTTGCTGAAATGATGTGTACGCAACTGTGTATCTGCATATCTGCGCCTAACAAAGGTGTCACTACGCACGACTTAAATGTTACGTTTATAACCGTAGCAACAGACCTCAGATGAGCCCAGACGCTCTGCGGCTCTTGTCATACATTGTTTCCGTTTTGTGTTGGTTTGTGGACTTATATATGTCCTGTTGCTTTATAAACCGTGCTTTGTGGTTCATCATTTGTTGTAGTAAACCGAATTTGCTCATTCGTAACCCTGTTTTGTTATATTATGTGCAGTACTGTATTCCTATAGCTAGGGCTTACCTCAAAGGCCACCTGTTAAGCGCTGTAAGGCGTGTATGCTCTTTGATAGTTTTCGTTATTATTTCAACGAAACATACATCATTAAAAATCATCATCTCAAATGAATCTTGATAATCTGATGTCTTTGGCTCAACTAATTTAACCTACCATCAGAATGTCATCATCGTTGTCCGATCATCATCATCATTGTCTGATCATCATCATCATTGTTTGATCATCATCGTCGTTGTCCAATCATCATCATCATTGTCCGATCATCATCATCGTTGTCCAATCATCATCATCATTGTCCGATCATCATCATCGTTGTCTGATCATCATCATCATTGTCCGATCATCATCATTGTTGTTCGATTATAATCATTGTCTGATCATCATCGTCGTTGTCCAATCATCATCATCATTGTCCGATCATCTTCATCATTGTCCAATCATCATCATCATCATTGTCCGATCATCATCATCATTGTCCGATCATCATCATCATTGTCTGATCATCATCATCATTGTTCGATCATCATCATCGTTGTTCGATTATAATCATTGTCCGATCATCATCATCGTTGTCCGATCATCATCATCATTGTCCGATCATCATCATCGTTGTCCGATCATCATCATCATTGTCCGATCATCATCATCATTGTCCGATCATCATCATCGTTGTCCAATCATCATCATCATTGTCCGATCATCATCATCGTTGTTTGATTATAATCATTGTTGTTCAATCAGTATTATTGTAGTTTGATTATCATCATCGTTGTTCGATTATCATCATTGGTGTTCAATCATCATCGTTGTTGTTCAATCAGTATCATTGTAGTTCGATCGTCATCATCGTTGTTCGATTATCATCATTGGTGTTCAATCATCATCATTGTTGTTCAATCAGTATCATTGTTGTTCGATCATCATCATCGTTCGATTATTATCATTGTTGTTCAATCAGTATCATTGTAGTTCGATTATCATCATTGTTGTTCAATCATCATCGTTGTTGTTCAATCAGTATTATTGTTGTTCAATCATCATCCTCGTTGTTTTATTATCATCATTGTTGTTTAATCATCATCGTTGTTGTTCGATCATCATCATCGTTGTTCGATTATAATCATTGTTGTTCAATCATCATCATTGTTGTTCAATCAGTATTATTGTAGTTCGATTATCATCATTGTTGTTCAATCATCATCGTTGTTGTTCAATCAGTAGCATTGTAGTTCGATTATCATCATTGTTGTTCAATCAGTATCATTGTATTTTGATCATTATTATTGTTGTTCAATCATCATCGTTGTTGTTCAATCAGTATCATTGTTGTTCGGTCATCGTCATTGTTGTACAATCATCATCGTTGTTTGATCAACATTCAATGATCTACCTTGATCTCTATCTCTATCTTTCTCTCTCCCCCTCCTTCTCCCCTCCCACTTCCTCTCCCCCTCCTTGTCTCGCTTTCTCTCTGTCTCTGCTCGATAAACACTCTAGTGCAGCAGATAACCACAACAATTGTGCATTTTATGAGAGAAAGATGAAATTTCTACCATAGTTAGTATATACCGATGATGTTTTATTTCAGGATGGAGGGAATCAGATGAGCTCTGAGGACCGTCAGGGTCAATCCAAGATGGCCGCCAGTCCACCAGTCTAAATGTGCAAACGCGCTTAATTTTGCCGAAGAAACCAGTGCTACGTAAAAACGTTTAAGTGTTCAACTTCCATAAATTGGCGGGATGACCATTCATTTGGTGATACTTTTGAGATTCAGAACTCAGGACAGCATTAGGGCACAGGTCTAATGTCGATTACGCGAACAAAGCCAATATCTTATTTTTAAATATCCTATTAGGTAATGTTCAAACAGAACAGAACACACACAAGCCACAGTCGCACACAAGCAGCACACAGCACACCGCACAGCCACATAGCACGCTTTGTAACACTTGCAGCGGTCCAGTGCACGCTTTCTTCGTAGGCGACAAAATGGCATCGATTCATGGCCCACGATTTTGGCTGCTTTTGGAAGTCGTCCAGAGGCTCCACCGCAGTTGTTCTTTGTCAGCCCAGTCAGAATGTGTTCTGAATGTTCTGATCCATGACCAGATGCCCTGGTCTATAACAGCGGATGGCCTGGTACGCAAGCGCCTTGATTTGCTGCCTGTCGGTTGGTGGAATGTTCTCTAGAGTTTCTAGAGACCTTCTGCTGTGAGAGCTGTTTCTCGGCATCATTCACTTCCGTGCTCTCACTGGTTCGCGTCATACAGAGCCACCACAAATCGCCTCTAGCATAACATGATCCGTTCACTGACTCACTCGGCATGCATAGGAATTCACTGAAAGCATCATTCACCTCTGGGAAAGACTTCCAAGTTTCCCAGGCAGTCTTCTTTCCTCTGCCAGCGAATGCAGATACAGTGTCACATCCGGTGAACGCGTGAAAGACTGGGAGAGTGAGACACTGTGTTAGATTTATTGTGGCAAGCATTTCGTGAACAGCTATGTACCGAACGCTTGAGCCAACACCAAAGGCAACCCACAGCTCATCAAGAGCTATCTTACTGAATGAAGCCACAGCCAGTTCTACCACATCAGTATCAATGGTACGTATGGTCACCTTCTTACACCCCTTTTGCACAGCATCTGCTGCAAGTAGACAAGTGTCAGCCTGCTCTTGTGAACATGGGGCAAGGCGGCCCAAGGATGACTCGGCAGGAGAGCACAGGACCCCACTTCCAACTGTTGCATACAGTTCCTTGACTTCTGCTAGAGGAATGTGAACAGCCTCGCGTGACAGGAAAGCAAACAATTCGGTTTTGTTCTCGAAGGAAGTCCTTCCAGTTCTTTGGCATCACAGTAGAAGGAGACACTCTTTTTCTGATGCCTTTTTCCCTATTCTGTCTGAGTGAGGCTTTCAGGCTGGCAGGTAGGTATACATCCCAGACAAGGTCGATGCGGCTGCATTTCTCGAGTTGAGCAGAGATGTATGGTGCAAACACTCTTTCTGCATACTCTTTAAATGTCCTTGATGTCCCAGGATTTAGCATTTGAACCACAGCTGCACCATCAAAAATTGTTGCATCAGCCACAGGCACACTATTGTTTTCGAGCAGATCTGATTCCAGGCAGCGAAGTAGATCTGCTTTAACCCCAAACCGCATTTTCCTCCAGTTGACAGAGCTGGCGGGGCTGCCTGGTTTTCATGGGAGAAGAAATTGTCGATGTCTCCATCTCGAGTTTGACAGGAGATGTACAGCCTCGAAAAGAGACCACAGCTACTCTTCAGTGCTGCGAGCTGTGCCTTCTGCTTTGACTTAATCTTGACCGGTGTCCTACTGAAAAGTGGCAACTTTTGTGTTGTGGTACACTGTTCTAACCTTTCTGTCACAAACTTAGTGTACTGCTCCTCACCAAGGGTCTCAATCCTTCTCACAGTTTTAGCCACTTGGGTGTCCATGATGTCCCTTGTGTCAATAGCTAGTAGGTCTTGGCTGTGTTCTAGAAATGGATTCCCCATCTCTTTCAGCACTGTCACAAGTGCCTTAACCTCCTTCAGGAATGCTGCTTGCACTCCAGGTTGCTGGTCATGGTGAGGGTGTCCAGTGTCAACAGCCTCACCCTGTTGCTTTATAGCATGTTCCTCAAACTCCTGTAGTAATCCTGGCAATTCCTGGCCCTGCTACCATCCAGCGTCTGGGTGCTCCTGGATTGCCTGTCAGTCCTATAGCCCCACCAGAACCTTTCACCATTGCATTGTTTTGCTCATGGGACTGGTCAAGTGCCATAGCAGAGAACTTGTTGCTGGTTTTGTGCACCACGAAATTTCCCGACTTGAATTCTGCTAGGACATCTGGGTGTTTTTCAGCAAGAGTCGTCACGTCACGGATGTGTACGGGAAGCCACCTGGAGTAGTGCGTGTGATCTAGGGCAAACATCCAGGGCATGATCTGCGTCAGGGATTCCACGTACAGATGGAAGTCACCTTCACGAAGTGACCTGATGAACCGCAGCAAGAGAAGCACCAATGACAGGGCCTTAAGCCAGTAGTCAAAGTGGACACTGGCTGTAGGCACCACTCCTCATAAGACGGACTATCTGCGTACATGGCATTAGTATTATCGGATGTGCAGTCTTCATTGTAAGCTTGTTGGATGAGTGTATATAAAGGATTGCAGCTGTGACCTGGTGTACATGGCGTGTCTTGGTGACATGCCTGGCATGTATGAAGGAATTTGCTGTTCCGGAACTTGAAATGTCAGCTTGTACCAGGGCGTTCGTCCAACCACTGTCTTCCAGCCAGTCTCCCATCAACTTCAACGTTGCCATGTTGATGTGTAGACCACCGAACATGATCACAAAGT
>NW_014577363.1:379394-379971 GCF_000485595.1 Priapulus caudatus
TCCCATGCCGTGCCACACCCTCCCCCGCCATGCTTTGTCCTCCTCCCATGCCGTGCCACACCCTCCCCCGCCATGCTTTGTCCTCCTCCCATGCCATTCCCCGCCCGTTCGACGCACTCACCCGTACCACATACAGCCACACATGTATATATATATTATCAAGAGTTAATAATGACATTATATCTCCTGATATTATAGATATATACATATACATATATTCTATGATTATCACTAGCTGTGCAGCGGTCTTCTTTACATCATCCTGATTGATTTCTGTCTGATTCTTGGAGTTTATATGTTAGAATTTGCTAAGGTTTGCATTTAATCCACATGATCCCCTTCGTCTTTTTACGTTATCTAACTTGGCATGCGATGTACAGTAATGATACTATAAGTGAGATCGGAAAGTCCCGCCGCCATATTGAGGTCAAAGTGCAAGCGGTATAACATTGCCTCGGCGCGCCATTCAGAAGTACGCGAAAAATGTCAACAGTCATGCGTTTTTACTTTCTGCCTTAACTCAATGGCGCGCCGAGGCAATGTTATACCGCTTGCACTTTGACCTCAATATGGCGGC
>NW_014577363.1:381649-382920 GCF_000485595.1 Priapulus caudatus
AGTCACTCTTCAGTGCTGCGAGATGTGCCTTCTGATTTGACTTAATCTTGACCGGTGGCCTACTGAAAAGTGGCAACTTGTTCTTTGGAAGTGTCTGTGTGACAGGTGTGGTACACTGTTCTAACCTTTCTGTCACAAACTTAGTGTACTGCTTCTCACCAAGGGTCTCAATCCTTCTCACAGTTTTAGCCACTTGGGTGTCCATGATGTCCCTTGTGTCAATGACTAGTAGGTCTTGGCTGTGTTCTAGAAATGTATTCCCCATCTCTTTCAGCACTGTCACAAGTGCTTTAACCTTCTTCAGGAATGCTGCTTGCACTCCAGGTTGCTGGTCATGGTGAGGGTGTCCAGTGTCAACAGCCTCACCCTGTTGTTTATGGCCTGTTCCTCAAACTCCTGTAGTAATCCTGGCAATTTCTGGCCTTGCTACCATCCAGCGTCTGAGTGCTCCTGGATTGCCTGTCAGTCCTATAGCCCCACCAGAACCTTTCACCATTGCATTGTTTTGTTCATGGGACTGGTCAAGTGCCATAGCAGAAAACTTGTTGCTGGTTTTGTGCACCACGAAGTTTCCAGACTTGAATTCTGCTAGGACATCTGGGTGTTTTTCAGCAAGAGTCGTCATGTCACGGATGTGTACGGGAAGCCACCTGGAGTAGTGCGTGTGATCTAGAGCAAACATCCAGGGCATGATCTGCGTCAGGGATTCCACGTACAGGTGAAAGTTACCTTTACGAAGTGACCTGATGTACCGCAGCAAGAGAAGCACCAATGACAGGGCCTTAAGCCAGTAGTCAAAGTGGACACTGGCTGTAGGCACCACTCCTCAAAAGACGGACTATCTGCGCAGTGCGTACATGGCATCAGTATCATCGGATGTGCAGTCTTCATTGTAAGTTTGTTGGAGGAGTGTATAAAGGCTTGCAGCTGTGACCTGGTGTACATGGCGTGTCTTGGTGACATGCCTGGCATGTATGAAGGAATTTGCTGTTCCGGAACTTGCAATGTCAGCCTGTACCAGGGCGTTCGTCCAACCAGTCTCCCAGCAACTTCAACGTTGCCATGTTGATGTGTAAACCACCGAACATTATCACAAAGTGATCCTCTCCGTGAGTGGCTGGCCAGGTCCACTGGACTTCCTTAGCAAGAGCATACAGTGGTTGGTCAGCAGCAAGGACAGGAATCTGGCCAGGGTTCAAGTGCTGGCAACTTGAAAATGATCATCAAATATATGGGAATCTTAAGATTATTTTGAAATTACATCTCTGTGT
>NW_014577364.1:0-11710 GCF_000485595.1 Priapulus caudatus
AAGAAGCTCCGTTACACGCGCGCGCGTGCACACACACGCACCACGCACACGCAGTGGCGTAGCCAGCAATTGGAAACAGGGGGGCCAAGGCGAGGGAGCGAGCGACCGAGGGTAGGGTGTGGGAGGGTATCCCCCCTCCCACGGTAGGAGATTTTAAAAATTCGTGCATGAAAATGGCATTTTCTGCACACTAAAATTCAGTATTAGGGGTAACTTATATGAGAAGTGGCATATGCTAATCCCTTATAACCCCCCTCCTCGCTTTTTATTTTTACATCCGATCGCGATCAACGTGGGACGATGCCCCTGGGTGTGGCGCCGGAAGGCTCTGAGGTTACACACGACCAGTTGGTGGACCCTTAGCTAGACCAAGTGAAATAGGTGTACGAAGCCAGTGTTTTTCAGGGAGGGAAGAAAAGAGTTAAGCGACCAAAGACAGCGATGAAGCAATTTCTCTCACGGGGGAGGGTGTTTCCCCTCACAGTAGGGTAATTTTTGAAAATATGTGCATCAAAAATGGCATTTTTGCGCATTTCATTTTCATTATTAGGTGTAGGTAATAGTGGTATAGACCAATCCCATTCAGGGCCCTTCCTCTTAATTTTTGTAACTCTCCGATCAAGAGGGGTCATGCTCCGTTTCGGTCATCACATATTGGAATTCTCTTCCTTCTTTTTTGGGCAAAATTGAAGCTTTTTCTACTGCGATCCGCGATGGTTGATCAACTTTGTCCTTTCCGTTTTCGATATTATAGTCCCTTGAGCTTTGAAGTCAAATCTTTATTAGGTTATTATATATATATATATATATATATATATATATATATATTATATAACTATATAACATGTGTAATCATGTGATCATATGTTTCTGCATAAATGTAATATAAAAACACATTATATCTATGACCATAGATGACAGAGCACGTGCTCTGTCTATGGTGGATTTTTGACTGGGTACGTGACCCGGAAGTACATCGCAAACAGGGCAAAACGAACGAACATGGCGACGGACGTAGATACGGTGTATAGTTTTCCGTTGAACATAATCCCACCTAATGAAATTGCTAGTAGCAAAAACGTATCAAATAAAAGTGTTACCAATGGTACATCAGAGAATATTGGATCTCACCACGAACACTTTGTTGTTGAGATAGAATCTTCAGAAGACGCACTCGAATCAATAGGACCGCTATTTCGGTGTGTTATTGTTATTGTTAAAAATTAAAATTAGTTGATTATATATCGTGTGTTGATTATATATATGTGTTGACAAATATATCGTGATACGTAGTATACAGATAATTGGTATGCCAATTGTCACGATACGTACTATTATGTTACTGGTCCAATCCTAGTTTAGCAACCCCTTGTTGAACACGGATTAATTGAGCACGTTTAATTTGCGGGGTCCCAAACGGTGTCTGGTCCAATCACTGAATCAGCCCTAGATCTAGAACTATAAGTATAACCCATGCTACGCTCATAGGGTCTCTGTCCCCCAGGGTACTGCCGGAACGTACCCTGGGTACGGTTCGGTATACCGGAACGTACCCTGGTGGTACCACTGGCGCCCACAGGTCTTATGAAAGTAGAAGCACAGAAGGATAAAATCCTCAGTGATAATAAAAAGCAAGCGCCGTAGGCGCGCTGCATGCTAGGGGGGTCTGGGGGCATGCCCCTCCCCCCCTGAAAATTTTTGAATGGTAGACGTCTGGAGAGGCAATCTGGTGAGTCTTGCGAGAGAGATTTAGGAACAAAATGTAGGAACAAAATTGTTTAACCCAAAATTTACTAGAAGCACTGTGCTTCCAGTGCTTCTATCTGCGGGTGCCACTGCCTGGTACTATCTAATATGGTTAGGGTTAGGGAGTAGACGTAGGCGACTCCCTAGACTCGTTAGTGGAGTAGGCGAGGTACGGTCCGGCATATTAGATAGTACCAGGGTACGTTCCAGCAGTACCCTGAGGGACATAGACCCTCTCAGCCATACTAGCAGAGCCGACCCATTACGAAGTCATAGTACATTATTCTCTAGACCCATAACAATTAACAGACTGGGCCGATACCAATCGTCCCATAAAAAATACGTGTCACTATATCCTGTGCTGTGGACACCGACATGTACGAGAACATAACATAACATAACATGTTAAATCCAAACCCAGATATATTTAAATTATATTGTCAAATAGAGAGATGTGTTTTCCACTACCAGTAACAAGTTTGTGTGGGTTTTATCTGGTTTGTATGATGGTAATAATGACGACCCATGGTTAAATGATGTTGAAAAGATGTTTTCTACGGGCCGACTCTGGTTATGGGCAGAGACTGCAGAGGCTGGCCAGGGGGGCTACGCGTACACAGGTAGAGCTAGGGGTTCTGTACTAGTGTCTGGGGCCCAGCGGTTGAATTGAGTAAATAGCCGGATACTGTATATAGCATTCAAGTGGCACCGTTTAAAACAACCAGTGCAATTTGAGACACCCGACGAACTTAATTTGCTGCGAAAGTAGGCAGGGCTTTGAAGAGGAGGGACATTGTGGGCTTTTTTGAAGATATACAGATGATTTAAGATATGATTTCTGTACGGGGTCACCGCTACAGAACCCGTGTGTACCATACTTAGTGAGTTATTACTGTACTAGTAATTTTTATGTTTTTTTTTTATCAGAGCAATATATGATGGAGATGATCATGAGCTATTTATGCAAAGGCTTGATGAGCGAATCAAGAATCATGATAGGGATATTGAGAAAATGTGCAACTTTCACTATCAAGGTTTTATTGATTCGATACACGAGTTGTTACAACTACGGAGTGAGGCAGAACAAGTAAAGGTAGGTGGCACTGTATTTACTGTCAATCCTGTCTTAGCGGACACCTCTATAGAGCAGATGCCTCTATAGAGCAGACACCTCTATAGAGCAGATACCTCTATAGAGCAGATACCTCTATAGAGCAGACACCTCTATAGAGCAGATACCTCTATAGAGCAGACACCTCTATAGAGCAATACCTCTATAGAGCAGAAAAACTAGCGGGGTCCGCGGGGTGTGTTTTTTTTACCGTACCACTAATTAATGCGTAAATCGCCACCACACATAGACGGTATTTGGGGTTCTTGTATATATAATATAGCCAAGTCGGTGTACAGTTAGTGTGTGTGTGTGGGACAGATTAGCTGTTTGTACTTGTGTATTGTCTGCAGTGCATGCGTGGCACGGTAAAAATATACGAGCTGGTTGTCCTGCCGAATGGGAATTCTTGACGATCGATTCCCGCGCTGGCAAACTTTTATTGTGGTGGAATTTAATCGGGGCGGAGGTAATTTATAAACGGGCGCGGAAGATTGAAACAGGGGGGAGTTTTCCCAAACGGGCCCGCGCGCCCGTTTGCGGCAACGTAGGGAGAACCCTGGTGTAGATGAGCTGCCGATCACATGAAGATAAGCATGGCTTCATAATATCATTGTAGGGCAAGGTGCAGGCGCGTCATTTTAACCTTCAGCGAACGGGGTCGGCTTTGATTTCCCGAGCAGAGGCTGTGATGCAGTGCCAGCAAATACAAGATGAACATCTCGTCAACAATTGAGGCCTCTCAACTTGCCTACCAGGTGAAATCTGAAAACGTTACTGAATCAGTAGATGTGTTTACTCATAATTAGAGTTCTTAGTTGTGTGGATTAAAAGGAACTGACTAAAATTTCTATGTCACAGGTTTTGTAGGTTGTGTTCTATATATATATATATATACATATATAGTTTAAATGAGCTAAAACATGTATAATAACTCTTTGTATCACTGTGATTCGTGAAGATTATTTTGGGCATTATATATAAATTATATAGACGATACATGTAGTTTATTATAAATTGAATTTTTTTGCAGTCTTTCTAATGTATGGGAAGCTGAAAAAGCAAATGGACTGTAAAAGGTATCACAGCAGTTCTGTATTAATAAGGCTATCTAATACACAATCATTTACTCATCAATCTATAAACCTCATGTAAGCATTCCAATGTGTCCTCATCAAGTTCCATGCATTTTGAATTCTTATTATCTGTAATCGCAATCAAGTGAGATATGTTCGCGTTCACTGTTGATTTTTGGCGTTTGTATTGCCAGGTATTACCCAGCATTGAAAACCCTAGAGCAGCTGGAACATACGTATCTGCCTCGTGTCAGCGAATATAGGTTCACCAAAGTCATGTACGACCAAATCGTACGCCTACGCGATGGAATTAAGGAGGCTTCCATGTCAGATCTGAAGGACTTTTTGGAGAATATTAGAAAGTACTCCAGCAAGATTGGTGAAGTAGCAATGCAGCATGTGAGTTTATTGTCTTCTCAACCAACATAAGAAAAATACTACCTCTTTTACATACCCCCATTTAATCTGTATGTATAAATCTGCAGCCATCTAACAAATTTTGAAAATGGAATCTCATGTTACTCTACATATGTGCTTGGTTCGTAGTACTTCCCAACCATTCTCAAACATTCCCAGCGAATACTATACTTACTGGTATGGCTATAGCTGTAGCATAACAGCAAGTGTTTACGTTAGGGCTAAAATGTCTTAGAACACTTGTACATCCGTACTTTCAACAATACATGAAATGATTGAAATTTGATTTGTTGACTTCCTGTTGACATGGTTACATGACGATGCCACTCGTGATGTCTATCGTTCCTCGTTCCTGTGAATCCCTGTCCTTACACGTTGTTGGTGGTAATTTAATTAATAAAGTAATTAATAGAGATGCTGTACTAGTCTACAACCACTTATGTCACTCAATGAGATGCACTTTTGTCTAGTGGCACCAATTACAAGGCAATTGTTACAGCATCAAAGAATGTGGCTGCATCATTTGCTATTTTATATACCATAACAGCTCAAACTTGTGGTAATTTTCTACTGGAGTAATGGGTAATGTTCCATAATAGGTGAGACCTAATTTGTCTACATGTTTTATTTTTATTTATCAGAGGGATATTTTTATAAAGGATACCTTGAACTGAATAAGTTTGATGCGAGTAGGATGCTTTGTGTTATTTAAGGTGGCAGATCAGCATGGCTTAGATCCGACCTTCGTCAGTATGCCCGAGAAGAAGCGAAAAGCCCCACCACCCCCAAATCCATTCACTGGGGAAGCAGAGGCAACAGTTACTGATCAGGAAACTAACATCTACAAAGATGGGGATGAGGTGAGTAGGAGAGTAGTAAAGTGCATTTGTTTTAGCATCAATATAGGTTGTAGCACAAACTATAATAATAATAAAATATACAATTACTATATGGTAGCTAATAATATACTAAATAGAACTAATTAAACATAATATTATTTGATTAACTATCGAAAAAGGTCATATTTTGACAAATGAATGATTTGACCATACATGTTCAACATCCCCCCCCCCAAGTAGAATACATGCACACAATAGAATTTTCGCTAATGTAATTAGACAGTAATAAAGTCAGAGAAGTGGCATTTCCCTCTACAGCCAAACAATCTTTAGAACTTACCTGAACAAATTTGAACTGGAGTAAAACTATTTTATGTCTATTTATCTTGTTGTATAATCATTTTCAGGAGCTTAGTGCACAAGAGCTGGTGGACTTTTCTCCTGTTTATAGATGCTGGCATATTTATAATGTACTTGTAAGTGAAATTGTATTCATTATATTTTACTTGATTATCAAAGCAACTGTATTGGCGTGAATAAACATAATTGAGTTTTCTCTGAAATCATGTGACTTGATAGGGCTTATGCTCAGAAGTGCTTTGAGACTTTGAGAATATTTTCATCGGTTATTCTGCTGTATGAATAGTGTTTTGCATAACCTAAATTAAGTAACTGTTTTACAATCTAAACTGCTAGTCATTTGTGTGTGATGTAATACATGAAGGTATGACATAAGCCAGTAATGTTTAGTTTATGGTTTGCAATGAGATTGTTGGTGTCCCCCTAACTAAACTAACGAAACTCAGGATGTTCATTAATAATATCAGAGCCATCCAAGTATATAGTGAAATAAGAAGTGAACGTGATTTGCGGTGAATGAATACTCAGCGCAAGTACACAGGTGACAGTGTTCGTTCTATCCATCTATCTGTTTCAGGGTGCAGGAGAGGAGTTTGAGAGCTACTACAGAAAGCAGAGAAAGAAGCAGGCTAAGCTGTGCTTGCAACCTGCGACAAATATGGTATTTTGTATGATATTTGTGATCATTAGCCGTAATGAGGTGCTCTATTTTAGAAATCCGTGATCATATAATGTGAATTAATGGTAATTTTAAATTTACTGTGTGCATTGTTAACCATGGTGAAAATGATGACTTCATTATTTTTTTAAACAGTTAATCGATGTCAGTTGATACTTGTCACAGATTATTGACTTGTATTTGTGCAGTGTGTGTAATCAATTCAATCTTTAAATCATTAGGAATGGTTTGCAGTAATAACTTTTGACAGGATAGATTTCATTATAATGGAAATTTACATATATATTATATATATATATATATGTTGCTGTTCTAGCATGAAACTTTAGATGGCTATAAGAAATACTTCCACGAGATCATTGGGTGAGTGATTATGCTTTACTGTTACTCTTATCAAAGTCATGTATTAAAATATAAGAAAAATGTATAATTAAATATCACAAACATCTGTTTAGAAGGAATGCTTATTTTAGAAGACATTTACGAATGTGGCAAGTTTGTTTTGCACAGGTTTTTCGTTGTTGAAGACAACATTCTGCACACGACTACTGGCCTCATCACTAGTGGCTACCTCGATGAACTCTGGGAAATGGCCCTGTCTAAGATTGTAGCAGTCCTTCGAACACATTCGGTATATTTTAATCATTATTGTTCAGCTACCTAATAATACTGTTGCGTGTTTATGCACGTCTAGCTCAGCTCAGAATGTGGCAGTGACAATATGTATATATACATCGTAGCTGATTAGTAATAAATAATTACATTGTTCAAGCAACATGTATAACCTTTCTTGCTCTCCTCTTGGAGTAATCATTCTGATGTTCAGACAGATCATTCAGAATGATTACTCCAAGCTCTCCTCCACTGAAAATAAGACATGGGTTTAATTAAATTTTTATAATTGTTCACTCTACAGTTTATGTGTTCTCGCTATATATCACTTGCTGAACCCCATAAATAGTGTAAAAATTGAGTTGGCTTGCATATCCTTCTTTAACGGGAAGGTTCGCCTTGGTACCCCTCCAACTTGCCATAGTGCATTAAAATTGCTGATTTAAACGGAAAGCAACACTTCCCTTGACCTTAAAATATAAGTAAACCCAAGGCAAAAAGAACATTGTATGCACATGAGTCAGCACTGTGTAATAGTGGGTTTTCACATGCAGGCGTATTGCACTGATCCATCGCTGATGCTAGACATCAAAATCCTGATCATCTTCTTCTGCCACACGCTGGAGGGATATGGATTCCCCGTGACACGATTGTATGGACTGCTTATTGAGATCAGGTAGCGATCTCTCCTGCTATCTGTACAACGAGGGCAACTGCATGAGAGCTTTCTTGACGTGTTTCTGACTGATTATGACCCAAACATAATTCTTGCATGACCTGAGACAAATTTTATTACGTGTGAAAATTTTATTACGTGTGATCTCACTGGCTAATTGTATGCACATGTCCAAACCTTGTGTGCAAATATAAAAAAATGTACATTTACTGATCCGACGTCTGAAACGCATTGAATACTACTGAAATACGTATTCAAAAATACTTGAATTTTTAAAAATATCAATATTTTTCATTTTTGCAAAGAACTCGTTCATTCTGTTTACATGTAATAAAAATTCACTAGTTGGGAAAACATACATGAGTGCAAACATTACTCTAACAGAGACCAGTACAATGAGATTCTGATGAAGAGGTGGAAGAACACATTCATGGATATATTCGAAGATGACAACTACACTCCAATCACGTTGCACTACCAAGCCGAATATACAGCCATTGTGACCATATTCCCATTCAAGGATGAATTTGTAGAAAAGGTAGTGACCATAATTGTTTATTACGTACATATTATTTATGGTAAGTTTGCTAATGAAGAGGCTATTCATTGTAAGTGGACATGCAACAATAGACTTTTTCGAAATAGGATTGATTCTCAGATTAAATCTGGTTGGAAAATCTCATTTTTGTCTTGTTTAATATGTTTAAATTAGTAGTAATTAATACTGTTTGGTGATGAAGCAATGCTTTGTTAATTAATGTGTTAGTGCATCTATTTTACAGCAAAATTTGACTTAATTTTAAATGTGATTTAAATTTTTATTGTTTATATTTGCCCAGTCACCATTTCCAAAAAGGTTCCCATTCTCTGAGTTTGTGCCAAGAGTATACCAACAAGTCAAGGAGTATATATATGCATGCTTGAAGTTCTCCGAAGACCTCAATCTTAGGTTAGTTCATATAGCAATATTTTTATATTGGCTCGTTTTCAATGATAATTTCTCTCTCTCTCTCTCTCTCTCTCTCTCTCTCTCTTTCTCTCTCTTTCTATTTCTCTCTCTCCCTGTCTATGTTTCTGATTGGTCTACATACTAAAGAAATATATTAAATGCTCACTTTATATAAAAACACTAACCAATGGTTTTTACGTTTTATGCTCTCATCTGCTTACAGTCAGGCAGAGATAGACGACATGGTGAGAAAATCAACCAACTTTCTACTGACACGAACACTTAGTGGCTGTTTGTCTTCACTGATACGGAGACCTGGGCTAGGCCTGGCTCAGGTACATTAACTGGGAGTCTCTCTATATCCAACCATCCAATACCATTGGCATGAAAAAAATTACCATAGGAACATTTGCGAAAGCATTTTGTGGTTTTGATTATGTCATACTGAGGGCCGAGCATACCTACCAAATCATCAATGGTTTCTTACTTGAAACTGCTCTTGTAAAATTTTGTTGTACATTTCAAAAGTATATTGAGCAATGTGGGTAGTTTGCATGGACTTCTTTCCCCAATTAACCCCTCAACATGATTCGCACAAGTTGGATGACCTCTAATTTCAAACCCTGTATACGAATTCCGTATAATAACAGACAATATAATAAAAGCCCAAGTATACCGTGATCACCTTCTCGATCTGCGTATCTTAGGTGGCAAGATTTTAAAGCACTCATGATTTAACTAATCATGTTCACATCGTTTATTTACAGTTGATACAGATTGCTATAAACACGGAGTACCTAGAAATAGCGTGCATACATCTAGAAGAATTTATATCATCTATTACTGGGTAAGAACCTAAAACATAATGCTATGATATGCAGTGGAGATGCTCCTATGTGTAAAAGTGAGTGTCGCGAGTATACGATATTATATGAACGTTTGAGTTTAGGCACTAACTTATTACAAGTGTTATTGCATGGTGAATTATTTTTATTGTAAATATGAGTAAATAATATTTTCAGCATATCCAGGGAGGCGACACATGTTGCCAAGCTGCAGGGGAAATCTATGTTCAAAGATGCGAGATCTCATGCAGAGCAGCAAATATACCTGGCACTGAACCACAAGATAGACGAATTCATGGAGCTAGGTAACATGCCACTGTCAACTCGATTTTGAAATATTGTTTCGTATTGTACCACATATCCATGGTGTCCCATGTTGTACAGGGCATTCATGGTTGACAACGTGATGATTATATATATATTATTTTATATATATGATTATATTATATATTATTATTATTATATATATATATATATACATATATAAATGTGGTGATTCAAGAAATTGACTGAGACAAGCTTCCTTGTGCTGGGCGACTCTTAATGTGTCGGGTTTCTAATGGTATAGCTTTCACTATATGAGTAGACATTGTCGGTTTTCCAGTAGGGGTCATGATGTGATGAATAGGAGGACCATGATCTTTTTCATGAACAGTGCGTTTAAGTGGTAAATTCTACACATTATTATTAGCATTCCTTAACAATGCATTATTGGTTATTCTTTTTTTATATTAGCAAGGAAATGTGATTTTTTTTTATGAAATTGATTTTTATTATCTCACACTCGTCACAGTGCTGTACTCTATTTTGCCAATAGCCAACTACGAGTGGACATTGGTTGAGTCGAAAGGGCACGCAAGTGGATATCTCATGGATCTCGTTGCATTTCTCCAAAGCACGTTCATGTCTTTCACAAATTTGCCAGTGAGTAATTTAGCTGTTATTGTCTGTACCCAAAAGTGTATTGCAGGTAGATATCTAGTATGATAATGGTGTTAATGTTCAAAAAGTTCAATGTCACTTTGCATGTATATATTGGGTAACAATATATGCGTTTATGGTCCATGTTCGTCTTAGGAAGGTTGCTGTGTTGGAAGTTGGAAACTTAGCTAAATAGCATGTGTTTTGTGTAGTAAATAAGTGGCGTGCATATATATGAGTAACTCAACTAACTACAAGCATAATAGGAGGACATATATTTGTTGGCCTTGAGTATATTCTCTTTGTGCAAAACCTACACAGGTGGCCAGTTGTTTAAATTTATTTAGTTTATAATGTATTTGTAATTTAATTTAATTAATAAGTAGTTAAATTACTGAATGAACCTTATAACTCGCGAATGTGACATGGATGGTGTAAATCTATGATAACATCTTAAAGGATAAAGTGGCTCAGACGGCCTGCATGTCAGCTTGCAAGCATATAGCTGAGTCGATAACGAACCTGCTTCTGGACCATGACACAAAGATTCTGTCAGCTGGTGCAATTCAGCAAGTCAACCTAGATGTAATACAGTGTGAACGTAAGTAGTTACTGAGAGTTTCCCCTTCATCCACCTTCGTGTGCTAATAATGTGTTGTGAATATCATTTGACTTTTTTACGTTCCCACCATTCTGAAAGGGGCAGTGGTTGTTTAGTGGATATCGAACTTGACTTTGGGCTGAAAGATCTGGAGTTTTGGGTTCTACCATGGCAATTGCTGTTGTGGCACTGAGAAAGACATTTTCCCAGATTTTGCTTCAGCTGGCGTTTGCTGTAGAAATGTTTTGGTGTAAAGTTAGTTAGCATCTCAGTGGCGTGCAGCTAACAACTTCACCAATTTAACTGTAGTAGCTTTGGCAGACAAAGCTTGTAATGTAAATTAAAGAAAGGCAGTTGGGGAGGCCCTATGCTCCACTGCAGCCAAAAGGAAACCAAAAAATGTTCTACAATGTTCTAAAAAAATAACCCTACTTTATATACAGAGACTTGTATTTCTGCGGAGTTTTATTGTAATCTGGGGAGAGTACCACTGCTCATTGTGCAGGGACTTGCATCTCTGCAGAGCATTTATCATACTGTGGAAAGTGTACCCAAGTCCATGTGCGAGGACTTGCATTCCTGCAGATGATTATCTTACTCTGTGAGGAGTACCTGACTCTGTGTAATGAGGGGATGGGGTATAATTGTTGCTGCTTTTCTTGTTCTAACTACAACTCCTTTTTGTAGAGTTTGCTAGTTTGGAGCCAGTGCCTGGGTTTACTGTTGGAGCTCTTCAAATGACATTTTCAGAGCTGCGTCAGGTATGAAAAAGTTTGTAGTTGGCTTTCGGTTGCAGGGGCTAACGCTCCATTAGGAGTGTACCCAACTTTGATATCATTAATGATTAATGATTGATAATCCTAACCCTAACCTAAATG
>NW_014577364.1:12961-18138 GCF_000485595.1 Priapulus caudatus
CAGTACCATGCTCATTGGTGCAGGGACTTGCATTCTTGCAGAGCATTTATCATACTGACTTTGGAAAGTGTACCCAAGTCCATGTGCAGAGACTTGCATTCCTGCAGATGATTATCTTACTTTGTGAGGAGTACCTGACTCTGTGTAATGAGGGGATGGGGTATAATTGTTGCGCTTTTCTGTTCTAACTACAACTCCTTTTGTAGCGTTTGCTAGTTTGGAGCCAGTGCCTGGTTTACTGTTGGAGCTCTCAATGACATTTTCAGAGCTGCGTCAGTGGTATGAAAAAGTTTGTAGTTGGCTTTCGGTTGCAGGGGCTAACGCTCCATTAGGAGTGTTCCCAACTTTGATATCATTAATGATTAATGATTGATAATCCTAACCCTAACCTAAATGACATTAAACGCACAAACTAATATATGACCATGACCATATATATATATATATATATATATACACTCTATAGATTCCTGGACTTGGCCATGTCGGATGACTGGTCGTCATATCTGGCTGATTTTGGAAAGGACCGTAACAAGTATTCTTCTAGTGTCTCACATGACTGCTGTGGTACTAGTAGAAAGTAAGTAAGCAGTATATGTGAAAGAACAGACATTCATGATTGTGGCAATATGGAAAACTGTCAGAAAACTAAAAAAACCACGTTCAAGAGTCAATTAACTGGTAATTCAAATTTTTTAATTAGTTCTTATATTGACTAGCATGACATTTTTGACAACTAGTCTGTCCCTGACGGTTGCGTCGCGATTAGAACGCAGGTGGCAGTAGGTATTGATGTCTGTTACTCAACCTTAGGACTAATGACAAAACTAATTAATATTTAAATTTACAGTTACCAAGATTTACTTTCGACTTCCTTGATGTTTTAAAATTTGAGAGCCATTCTCTAGGTTCATCACATACATATTTTAACCTCTATTTTCTAGATCAGCAATGCATGAAGAAAACGGGAGTGTGTTCACATCGATGAAAAAACCAGAAAAGGAACGAAAGAAGCCTGCTGGAAACGGTACTGAAGCAGCTTCGTGCGCTGCGTGAACAGCTCACAGCTATGATGTGATTCATGTGCACACTTACATTGCTATTGCTTTTGTGGCAAACGCCACGTCTACCTGCTCTCATCAGTGTACGGATGTGATGCTGTGGTAGCAGTGTCATGGGTAATTGTGATGCGCAGTGTTAGCTGAGGGTGGTTGTCATATGACATCATACTAGATGTGTCAGTCTACAGAAGCCAGGCAAACAGAAATAATGTGTAAGCATTGGCAATGCTAAAATGTGTCATAAAATAATTAGTGCAATTTGTACACTGCACGTGTATATAGCATTACTGACTATTGGCCAGATACAATGAACAGCAACATGGATGGATAGGTGGAGATGAGGAGCGGGTGAGTGGGGACTTCTTAGGGCAGGCTTAAATGATTGAAGACAATTTAATATGACTGAGTTATGTGACCTGTTGTTGGAAACACAATCTTGTATTTCACTAGAGAAAAGGCTAACTCTTCAGTGGTATACCGTAATTTGTTAGGACTGCAGCTTTGTTTATGTTGACTTGCTATTCAAACTACTTGTTTTGTATATTGCGGTTTCATTATATGTAATCGTGCAATACATGGCAACATAACAGTCTTGGCAATAACCAAAATATGGTAAAGAGTTTATCTGCATGTTTTGAGTTAGTTGCATAACGTAGTGTCAAATCTTGATTTTTATGGACTTCAACCTTTTATTTTGATCATGGATAAATCTAGAAGCAAGATAGTTTATGCGGTAATGGCAATAGCCAGCTTTCAGCAGGATTGACTTTCTCCAGACGCATTTTGGTTTGCTTCGAACTGCTCAGATGTTCTATTCTGGTCGTAAGGTTGATCGAACAGGAGTAATCTTGTACATTGCGCTATTAGGCAGCTAGTTATGACCTTGACTAGGCAGCACGAATTACAGCAGAACATTCATTGGAGTTTTGAATTAATTTTATCTTGTCAGCCTTCACATTTCCAATCAGAGATTTATTATATATATATATATATATATATATATATATATATAATGTTTTGTGTTTTAGTCGTGTATATGGCCTGTAAATAAGCCAGTCAAATGGCAATCGCTTATGTGTAATCCACTGATAATAAGTTGTAGTGTAGCTGGATATTAACTAATATATGCGTGCGTGCCGGTGTGTAGTCTATTATTTAATTAAATGCTACATTACTTTCTTCTAATGTTTCCCTCACACTGGCTATATATTATGCAATTATATTCATCTGGCATTGTTGGCATTGTTCTCAAGAGTGTTTTGCTACACACAATGTAATCAACAGCAATTTATAATATTGTTTATATATATATTAAATAAATTAAATTCCTTTTATAACTGTGTCTGTATATGTCTGTATGTGTTTGTATGAATCTAGACATAACAGTTTACAGGGCCGTAGCCTGTGGGGGGAAAGGCTGAGCCGTATATAGTATCTCTATATACGGCTCTGGGGAAAGGGGGGCAGCTGCGCCCCCTAGATTTTGGAGCAAAATTAAAAAAATAAGCTTAGCTAATAACCGTAAATAACCCTAACGTGATTTTTTTGTCACTTATCCGTGAAAGCCTTGTCTCAGACCCACCCCTATCACACTATAGACGTCGATCAAGAGCTCAGCTGCGCCCGTCGCTCATCATTACACAGTTGAGTATAGGCTAGTGGTGAAATCTCAGAAGCCACCTAAGCCTAGTAGTGAAATTTTGCCCTCCCCCCCCCCCAGGAATTGCTTAGCCTACGGCCCTGCAGTAACAGCATGTTTTTATTTTCACATGCTCTCACACACAAGCATGCACACACACGTTACATATATAGGAACTATTAAATTGTAACCAGATATGTGGCAATGCTACCAAATATAAGCAAATCAATGGTTTGGCAGGGTTTCGGACAGAAAGAAACTTTTAATCGATTGTCATGCAGCGTAGAAACTGCAGGACGCAGTCCCTGACCTGACATTAACTCGCAGAGTTGATGGACAAGGGACATATATCAAACCGATCTAATTATTCTGGACTTCAGCAAAGCATTTAAAATTACATATCGCCTGCTATAGTATGAGGAGGCAGTAGCTGAATGGCGTAGCCCGAACAAATGCCTATAGAAGTGTAAGTGGACATATGTAACGGCCCTGACACGTATACGAGGTGCACGGGGCAAAGCGTGCACACACAGCATCCAAGGAGCTGTCTATCAAAAGTGGATAGCGGAACTGAATAAATAAAAGCAAGGAGAGACGCCGACAGGGATTTAGTGGGTGAGCAGTGCGCTCGTAGCGATGTTTTCACCAAGAAATGCAGGAATGCGTATTTCTGAGATCCGTACAATTTAGCTGGTAAACAACATACTACACGTCGCCGCACCCGGCTAAGTGCGCCAAGAGCCAACCCTTCAGGAATGACGCATGACTAAATAATTTGTTTCAAGTGTTCTAATGAATAATATGGCTCTGCACAGTCGAAGCATTCTGTCGCACATTCTCGAGCACTTCTCTGCTAGAATAGAAGAAAAAACCATTTACCAGCACATGATAAATAGTTCGTAGAATAGGCGAACACCTGCAATAAAACGCATCACCTTTACTCTATAGGTGTAGTACGTAAACAAGCGTTGAACAGCTCGAAGTACGGACACGACATAATCCAATGTACACAGGACAGCCCCCCCCGCCCCACCCACGATCGATGTGCGTGTGTGTGTGTGTGTGTGTGTGTGCGTGTGTGCGTGTGTGCGTGCGTGCGTGCGTGCGTGTGCGTGCGTTAGCCTATTTACATAAACTGTGATCAGTAATATAACTATATAGCTAAGAAGTAAGGCAAGTTAGTATTGAATAGTGTGTGCTCAGTCATGGCTCGCTGTGTAGCGGCAGTGCGGGGATGCATCATCTGCTTGCTTTTATTCCTGAGCACTTTCCTCGGAACAATCTTTATTATGCCATTCCTCGTGCCAATAGCGATTGTGCGAATTCAGTGGTATAGATGGCTCGTCGACCACAGCATGGGAGGCTGGATCATTTACGCCGTGGCAAGTTACTCTAAAAGCGTGTGTCTCCACGGGTACAACAATTGGGGACTTGGGTTAGAGTCGAGGTTAAGTTAGCGTTATCGTATAGAGGTACCTTCCAATAGTACACATGGAGACAGATTCTTTTAGCAAATTATTATGTATGACTACATGCGCTTGACTGCAGTTTTTTCACCTTGCACAAGATATAGTTTCGCTCTGTGTCTAGACAATTCAAGCACTACCCCCTGATCTACGTAATTAGTGAATATCAATGTATATTATTTCACTACCACACGCGCACACACGCACACACGTACGCGCGCACGTACACAGACACCAATACACATGCACGCACGGACGCGCGCACACACACACACACACACAAGCACGCGCGCGCACATGCACACGCGCACACACACACGCACACACGCACGCGCGCGCAAACACACACACGCACGCACGCGCGCGCACACACACGCACGCACGCATATATAATACCCCTGTCACACCTTCCCGCGATCACGCTCGCGCTCCCACTGCGACCTGAAAAGTATGAAAGCGCGAGGAAAAGGGCAGTAAGGTCTCTGAGAACGAGTTGGTGACGCCGTGGAAACTGTCAAGGTCGGAAGCGCCCTTGAGCGCCAAACCTCGGCGCTTGTGTTGGTCCGAATCAAAACAAGCACAGCGGGTCGGCGCTCTGTAATGAGCTAATGAATGACCAGTGAATGACGCAGTGAACGAAGAATGAATAATGAATGAAGCGGTGAATGACGCAGTACAGTCGCCGTGACAGCGCAAAGCGAACTACATGAGCGTATCGTGGACGTAGCAACAACGCATAGAAGCGACTTGGGGTCGCAGAAATTGTCCCCTGCGACTGGTTTGCGACTGCTGTATGCTCATTGGGCTCTCCATACCTGCCTCTCCCGTTCTTATTGCGCCGTTATTTTATAACTGCGCTTTCTGGGCTTGTTTCGCGCTCATTCTACGTCCACACTGCGCTGCCACTGAGACTATGACGCTCGTAATACGTCCAAGGCGTTGTTCCCACGTTTGCAATAGGCTCACAGAGCGTTCTTATACGATCCCACTTCCCACTGACCCCCCCCCCTC
>NW_014577364.1:18163-26314 GCF_000485595.1 Priapulus caudatus
CAACGTATGCTCGCACATACACATGTCAACCGCAGCCGCGGTCATGTCATCTGTGGCACCCGCAAGATACACTCACGTGCACCTTATTGTACGCAGGCGCAGAGTACACGCGCCGTGTATGTACACGCATGCGCGCGGTGCACATAAAGGAGCTCGGCTTGGCACGATCCTGGACAAGACGCCAATGCTCTCCAGTAGCAACACGAGCGCATGCTCTGACTGCTGTGTGTGCACAGTCTTTGCGCGATCTGTGCGTGGCGAAGCGCTCGCTTTTTATGCCAGGCAAGAGAGTCTGTTAGCTTCTCTTGCCTGACCCGACAAGAGTTGTTATTACAATCATCTGTGAGTTCTGTCTGTAGGAGGGGCGGATGACCCTAATCGCGTCCATCGAGTTGGTTATTGTTGTTGTTTTTTGTTTGTTTTCTGCGTTTGAGGAAGAACAGGGAGAAGAGAAGGATGTTGGGGATGCGGATGGCGGATAAGCGAGTGGATTTAGAGACGGGTGCGGAGCAATGATTAGGTTGATTTACGGTTGCATAACTCCTTCCTCGAGTCGTGTTTTCCCTCTCTAGAATTTTGTAACGGCGGTGTGTTACTGGTCCTATACAATGTCCGATGATTGTATGCAATGTTATCACGTCATTGTTATACAGATGTTATCACGATTTCTTATACAGTGTTACCACAATTCTTACAGCATGGGCACCACTGATTTGTTATACAATGTACGTTTATCAATCAACATGCACTGGCGTACTAAGGGGGGCGAGCAAGGGGCCATGGCCCACCTGTTATTGCAAACAAAACAAAACAAATGTTTTCCTTGCCGTCTCACAAGGCGTCTTCAGCAGACTGCCAAATTCATGTTAACTCTGCATCTGCTGAACGAACATTCTCTAAAATGCATTGTCAAAGTCTAAACTTCGTTCTAAACAATGACCCAGCACGATTCTCTGCTCTCATTCCACTTTCGTTGAAGCGGATTATGAATGACATTAATGTCAAACGATATCTGCAAAATGCACGAGAAGACTTGACTTTGATTTTGAGATTTTGGCAGCAAACAAAAACATGACTAAAAGAAAAGAGATAATCTCTTTACTATGGCTCAGATTTGTGTTGTTGGGCAATTTGGCTTGATTGAATTTTAGGTTCTGGAACTCTTAATGACAGAAGAAAGAAATGAAATGCTTTGTGAATAACTTTGATATATTCGAACTTATAGACGGCCATTTTGGCATCCACGCTCGGTTTTTATTTCAAATCCGATTCAACACTATTTTAAGTAACTGTTCTTCTAATCCAGGGGAGGCAAAAACAATTCCTTTTCATGTAAAGTTTCCTTTTTATTTTAAATGAGCGGCTATTTTGGCAACTAACCTTTGTTTTTTATTTGAAATCACAATTCAATATGGTTTTAGTTCTTCATCAGATGGAAAGCAAAAACATTTTTTATAACGAAGCAAAGTTAAATGTGATCTTTTAACGCTATTGTATTCTAAACGATGTAAATCTTTGTAATTTAAATAAAGTTGCATGTTATTGCAGTGCAGTTCCAATACCATCTACCTGTTTTTCCGGTAGATCTTTATTTCGATTTCATGTTCAATATGCCTCTACTTTTCAAAAAAAAATAATTCAAACTTTTAACTTTATATGAGGAACTTGAGAACAGTTTATGACGGATAAATGCAACATTGCGATGGTACTGCTACAACACAAATAAACTTAATTCCAATATTCCGATCAGTGGCTTGAATGAGGACATAGGCGTAGCTAAGGGGGGCCCCAAAGAGAGGGACCATTGACCTCTGATCGGAGAGTACAAAAATTAAGAGAGAAGGGCCCTGAATGGGCTTGGTCTATATCCAACTATTAACCTACACGCTAATAATGAAAATGAATGGCGCAAAAAATGCCTTTTGATGCACAATATTTTCAAAAATTACCCTAGCTGTGGGAGGGAAACACCCTCCCCGTTGAGAAATTGCTTCATCGCTGTCTTTGGTCCGCTTAACTCTTTTCTTTCCCTCCGCTGAAAAACCTGGCTTCGTACAGCATTTTCACATGGTCTAAGCTAAGGGTCTCACCAACTGGTCGTGTGTAACTCCGAGCCTTCCGGCGCCACAACCCAGGGGCCATCGTCGCCACGTTGATACGATCGGAGGTAAAAATAAAAAGCGAGGTGAGGGGGGTTATAAGGGATTGGCATATGGCCACTTCTCATATAGAAGTTACCCCTAATACTGATTTGAGTGTGCATAGAAAATGCCATTTTCATGGGCACGAATTTTTAAAAAAGTCTCCCTACCGTGGGAGGGGGGATACCCCTCCAGCACTCCTACCCCCTCGGTCGCTT
This sequence comes from Priapulus caudatus, assembly GCF_000485595.1. Lineage (NCBI taxonomy): Eukaryota > Metazoa > Priapulida > Priapulimorpha > Priapulimorphida > Priapulidae > Priapulus > Priapulus caudatus. The sequence goes on from NW_014577364.1 coordinate 20,523, forward strand.
TCGCTCCTCGGCCTTGGCCCCCCCTGTTTCCAATTGGCTGGCTACGTCCACTGCGTGTGCGTGTGCGTGTGTGTGGCAGCGCGGGCCCTTGGAACGGCAGCTTCTATCGTTCGGTCCATCACATATTGGATTCTCATTCCTATCTTTTTGGGGCAAAATGAAGCTTTTTCTAACTGGCGATGCGGCGCGATGGTTGATCAACTTTGTCGCTTTCCGTTTTCGATATATAGTCCCTTGAGTTGAAGTCAAATCTTTATTCAAGGTATTTTATTAATATTATATATCTATATATAAACTATATTAACATGTGTAATCATGTGATCATATTCTGCAGTAAATGTAATTATAAAACACATTATATCTATGACCATCAGATGACAGCACGTGCCTGTCTATGGTGGATTTTTGATCTGGTACGGTGACCCGGAAGTACATCGGCAAACAGGGTAAAACGAACGAACCATGGGAGCGGACGTAAGATACGGTGTATAGTTTGCCGTTGAACATAATCCCACCTAATGAAATTGCTAGTAGCAAAATACGTATCAAATTAAAATGTTACCAATGGTACATCAGAGAATATTGGATCTCAGCACGAACACTTTGTTGTTGAGATAGAACCTTCAGAAGACGCACTCGAATCAAAGGACCGCTATTTCGGTGTGCTTATTGTTATTTGTTAAAAATTAAAATTGGTTGATTATATATCGTGTGTTGATAATATATATGTTTGACAAGATATATCGTGATACGTTAAGTATAAAACCCAGATAATTGTATTGCCAGATGTCACGATCCGTAACTAATTATGTTACTGAGGCCACAATCCTAGGTTTAGCAAACCCTTGTTGAACACGATTAATTGAGGCACGTTCAATTTGCGGGTCCAAACGGTGTCTGGTCCAATCACTGAATTCAGCCCTAAGATCTAGAATACTAATATCATACCCATGCTACGCTCATAGGGTCCTCTGTCCCCAAGGTAATCTGCCGGGAACGGTACCCCTGGTAGCGGTTCGGTATACCGGAAGTACGCCTAGGTTACCGACTGGCGCCCACAGGTCTTTATGAAAAGTAGAAACACAGAAGGATCAAATCCTCAGTGATAATAAAAAAGAAGCGCCGTAGGCGCTGCATGCTAGGGGTCTGGGGCATGCCCTCCCCCCTGAAAATTTTTGAATGGTAGAACGTCTGGAGAGGCAATCTGGTGAGCTCTTGCGAGAGAAGTATTTAGGAACCAAATGTAGGAAAGCAAAATTGTTTAACAACCAAAATTTACTAGAACACTGTGCTTCAGTGCTTCTATCGCGGGTGCCACTGCTGGTACTATCTAATATGGTTTTAGGGTTAGGGAGTAGACGTAAGGCCGACCCCGGCTAGACCGTTAGTGGAGTAGGCGAGTACGGTCCGGCATATTAGAAAGTACCAGGGTAACGTTCCACAGACCCGAGGGACATAGACCGCTCTCAGCCAACAGCAGAGCCGACCCATACGAAGAGCATAGTACATTATTCTCTAGACCGCATCAAGCAATTAACAGACTGGGCCGATACCAATCGTCATAAAAAAATCGTGTCGCCACTAATCTGTGCTGTGACACGCTGACATGTACGATGAAGCATAACATCAAACATAACAGTTAAATCCACACCCAGATATAGTTTAAATTATATTTTCAAATAGAGAAGATTGTGTTTCCACTACCAGTAACAAGTTTTGTGTGGTTTTTATCTGGGTTTGTATGATGGTAAGTAATGACGACCCATGGTTAAATGATGTTGAAAAGATGTTTTTACGGGCCGACTCTGGTTATGGCAGAGACTGCAGAGGACTCGGCCAGGGGGCTATCGCGTACACCAGGTAGAGCTAGGGGTTCTGTACTAGTGTCTGGGGCCCAGCGTTTGAATTGAGTAAATAGCCGGATACTGTATATACATTCAAGTGGCAACCGTTTAAAACAACCAGTGCAATTTGAAGACACCGCGACGAACTTAATTTTGCTGCGAAAGTAGGTCAGGGGCTTTAAGAGGAGGACATTGTGGCTTTTTTTGAAGATATACAGATGAATTTAAGAAATATGATTCTGTACGGGGTCACCGCTACAGAACCGCTGATGTACGCATACTTAGTGAGTTATTAACTGTAACTAGTAATTTTTAATGTTTTTTATTTATCAGAGCACATATATGATGAGAATGCTCATGAGCTATTTATGCAAAGGCTGATGAGCGAATCAAGAATCATGATAGGGATATTGAGAAAATGTGCAATCTTTCACTATCAAGGTTTATTGATCAGATCCACGAGTTGTTACAACTACGAGTGAGGCAGAACAAGTAAAGGTAGGTTGGCACTGTAATTTACTGCAATCCTGTCCTAAGGGTCGGACACACCTCTATAGAGCAGATACCTCTATAGAGCAGACACCTCTATAGAGCAGATACCTCTATAGAGCAGACACCTCTATAGAGCAGATACCTCTATAGAGCAGAAAAACTAGCGGGGTCCGGGGGGTGTGTTTTTTTTACCGTACCACTAATTAATGCGTAAAATCGCCACCACACCATAGACGGTATTTGGGGTTCTTGTATATATAAGATAGCCAAGTCGGTGTACAGTTAGTGTTGTGTGTGGGACAGGTTAGCTGTTTGTACTTGTGTATTGTCTGCAGTGCATGCGTGGCACGGTAAAAATATACGCGCTGGTTGTCCTGGCCGAATGGGAATTCTTGACGATCGATTCCCGCGCTGGCAAACTTTTATTGTGGTGGAATTTAATCGGGGCGGAGGTAATTTAAACGGGGCGGGACGATTGAAACAGGGGGGAGTTTTCCCAAACGGGGCGCGCGCGCCCCGTTTGCGCAACGTAGGGAGAACCCTGGTGTAGATGAGCTGCCGATCACATGAAGATAAGCATGGCTTCATAATATCATTGTAGGGCAAGGTGCAGACAGTCAATTCTAACCTTCAGCGAACGGGGTCGGCTTTGATTTCCCGAGCAGAGGCTGTGATGCAGTGCCAGCAAATACAAATGAACATCTCGTCAACAATTGAGCGCCTCTCAACTTGCCTACCAGGTGAAATCTGAAAACGTTACTGAATCAGTAGATGTGTTCTACTCATAATTAGAGTTCTTAGTTGTGTGGATTAAAAGGAACTGACTATAAATTTCTATGCACAGGTTTTGTAGGTTGTGTTCATATATATATATATATATATATATATATACACTCTATAGATTCTGGACTTGGCCATGTCGGATGACTGGTCGTCATATCTGGCTGATTTTGGAAAGGACCGTAACAAGTATTCTCTAGTGTCTCCACAGACTGCTGTGGTACTAGTAGAAAAGTAAGTAAGCATATATGTGAAAGAACAGACATTCATGTTGTGGCAATATGGGAAAACCTGTCACTGAAAACAAAAAAACCACGTTCAGTCAATTAACTGGTAATTCAAATTTTTAATTAGTTCTTATATTGACTAGCATGACATTTTTGACAACTAGTCTGTCCTGACGGTTGCGTGCGATTAGAACCAGGTGGCAGTAGGTATTGATGTCTGTTACTCAACCTTAGGACTAATGACAAAACTAATTAAATAATTTAAAATTTACAGTTACCAAGATTTACTTTCGACTTCCTTGATGTTTAAAATTTGAGAGCCATTCTCTAGGTTTCATCAATACATATTTTTACCTTCTATTTTTCTAGGATCAGCAATGGCATGAAGAAAACGGGAGTGTTCACATCGATGAAAAAACCAGAAAAGGAACGAAAGAAGCTGCTGGAAACGGTACTGAAGCAGCTTCGTGCGCTGGTGAACAGCTCAGCTATGATGTGATCATGTGCACACTTACATTGCTATTGCTTTTGTGCAAACGCCACATCTACCTGCTCTCATCAGTGTACGGATGTGATGCTGTGGTAGCAGTGTCATGTAATGTGATGTGCAGTGTTACTGAGGGGTGGTTGTAATATGATTCATACCTAGTGTGTCAGTCTACATAGCCAGGCAAACAGAAATAATGTGTAAGCATTGGCAATGCTAAAATGTGTCATAAAATAATTACCGCAGTTGCATGTACACTGCACGTGTTATAGCATTACTGACTATTGGCTCAATACAATGAACAGCAACATGGATGGATAGGTGAGATGAGGAGGGTGAGTGGACTTCTTAGCAGGCTTTAAATGATGAAGACAATTTAATATGACTGAGTTATGTGACCTGTTGTGGAAACAAATCTGTATTTCACTAGAGAAAAGGCTACTCTCAGTGGTATACCATAATTTTTAGACTGCAGCTTTGTTAGTGTTGGATTGCTATTCCACTACTTGTTTTTGTGCATTGAGGTTTCATTATATGTAATTGTGAATACATGGCAACATAGCAGTCTTGGCAATAACCAAAATATGTAAGAGTTTATCTGATGTTTGAGTTAGTTTGATAACGTAGTTGTCAAATCTTGATTTTTTTTATGTACTTCAACCTTTTATTTGAGCATGGATAAATCTAGAAGCAAGAGTTTATGCGGTATGGCATAGCCATGCTTTCACAGGGATGTGACTTTCTCAAACGCATTTTCGTTTGCTCGAACTGCTCAGATGTTCTATCTCTGGTCGTAAGGTTGATCAAACAAGGAGTAATCTTGTACATTGGCTATTAGGCAGCTAGTTATGACTTGACTAGCAGCACGAATTACAGCATGAACTTAATTGAGTTTGAATTAATTTTATTTTTAGCCTTCACATTTCCAATCGGAGATTTATATATATATATATATATATATATATATAATGTTTTGTGTTTTAGTCGTGTATATGGCCTGTAAATAAGCCAGTCAAATGGCAATCGCTTATGTGTAATCCACTGATAATAAGTTGTAGTGTAGCTGGATATTAACTAATATATGCGTGCGTGCCGGTGTGTAGTCTATTATTTAATTAAATGCTACATTACTTTCTTCTAATGTTTCCCTCACACTGGCTATATATTATGCAATTATATTCATCTGGCATTGTTGGCATTGTTCTCAAGAGTGTTTTGCTACACACAATGTAATCAACAGCAATTTATAATATTGTTTATATATATATTAAATAAATTAAATTCCTTTTATAACTGTGTCTGTATGTGTTTGTATGAATGTAGACATAACAGTTTACAGGGCCGTAGCCTGTGGGGGGAAAGGCTGAGCCGTATATAGTATCTCTATATACGGCTCTGGGGAAAGGGGGGCAGCTGCGCACCCTAGATTTTGGAGCAAAATTAAAAAAATAAGCTTAGCTAATAACCGTAAATAACCTTAACGTGATTTTTTTGTCACTTATCCGTGAAAGCCTTGTCTCAGACCCACCCCTATCACACTATAGACGTCGATCAAGAGCTCAGCTGCGCCCGTCGCTCATCATTACACAGTATAGGCTAGTGGTGAAATCTCAGAAGCCACCTAAGCCTAGTAGTGAAATATCTGCCCTCCCCCCCCCCAGGAATTGCTTAGCCTACGGCCCTGCAGTAACAGCATGTTTTTATTTTCACATGCTCTCACACACACGCATGCACACACACGTTATATATATAGGAACTATTAAATTGTAACCAGATATGTGGCAATGCTACCAAATATAAGGTCTATAGTCTAGTTGCGGGCCGTATCCTTTCAATAGTGAACCAAGAAATTTTTAATAGTTCAAGGTTTTTTTATTGATATGTATTCATATCCATGTCTGGAAGATTTTTAGCTTTGTTGGCACAACGCCAACTTTGGGGAACATTTTTAATTAGCTAATT
>NW_014577364.1:33160-50570 GCF_000485595.1 Priapulus caudatus
TCTAATGGGCCTCGTCGATGCGGACTATATGTTCCTCTGGATAGATGTTGGAGGGCACGGACACATGTCAGATGCACAGATCTTCAATGATTCAGAGCTGAATGAGTGCCTAGTAGATGGGACCATTTGTCTTCCTCCAGCAGACCCCCTACCAAATGACGACAGGGACATGCCATATTTCTTCCTGGCTGATGATGCGTTCGCAATGCGGACCAACATGATGAAGCCTTACTCGATGCGCAAGATGACCAAAGAGCATAGGATCTACAACTACAGGATATCTAGAAGGCGTCGCGTTGTGGAGAACGCCTTTGGCATCCTTGCCCAACGTTGGCAGATTCTCCTGACCACCATGCAGCATGAACCTGACACCATACGACTGATCGTCGAGGCCTGCGTCTGTCTTCATAATTTGATGAGACTGCATTACCCTACCATTCAGAATGCTGCCTTGGATGCGGAGGATGTCAACCACCAATTGATCCCAGGTGCTTGGAGGACTGATGCAAACATGCATGAGCTGAACAACATTAGAGGGAACAACCGTGACACCAGTGTAGCCAAGAAACAACGAGAATACCTCAAGCTGTACTTCAATTCACCTGCAGGCTCTGTGCCCTGGCAAGATAGCATGATATAAAAAGTCAGTTACAAAAAAGACAGTTCAAAAGTTCACAAGTACACAGTACACAATATTGTGTTTGAAATAAATATGGTAATGTAAAAAATAAATAAATTTTGTTCTGTTTCTTTTATGCATAATGCCTTGCTTATATGTAATTTCTTAAATGTCCTTAAATAAAGTTATATTAACTTAAACTTAAACAAAAAAATCCCAATTCCCCAAACATAAAAGTCAGACGTCCCCAAACCTGCAAAATAAAATAAACTGCGCACGCGCAGTGAGCGAGTTGCAAACGTATTGAGAGCGTAGTATAAGGGCGCACAGAGCGCACTGAGAGCGCACAGAGCGCACAGAGCGCACAGAGCGCACTGAGAGCGCACAGAGCGCACTGAGAGCGCACTGAGCGCACTTAGGGCAGTGGGAGCACATTGAGAGCGCACTGAAGATCAAACTGTGAACGCATAGGATCGCAGTGAGAGCGTAATAAGCGAGTCAAGAGCGTATACTGTAAGCTACATGGTGTCACACACCATGGTCACACCACGCCATGGATTTCCATGGACTGCGCTTTTCCTCGCGCTTTCATACTTTTCAGGTTGCAGTGGTAGCGCGCGCGTGATCGCGGGAAGGTGTGACAGTGGTATAATTCAGGGGTAGAAATTAACTTTTGAACACGGGAGTCCAACGGACTCCCTACCCTCAAAAAGAGGGAGTCCGCAGCAAAATGAGCGAGTCCGCAGTTTCGGTTTCAAAATTAAAGATATTAACAATAACGCATGTGATTATTTTTAAGATTCATGCATTTCTTTGGACATTAGCTGAAAAAATACCGTAATTCCGCGAGGCTAGTTTGTATGACAGAATTTTCAAGGAGTCACACGGACTCCTGCATATGTCAAATCAGAGAGTCCGACAGTAAATCAGGGAGTATTTCACTCCGGACTCCCGTTAATTTCGCACCCTGTTATAGACACATATATTAACACATATGTAAACTAGACAGAGGGCACTCACAGAGTGCATACCTCTGCCAGCGACATACGCGATACGCCATACGACTCACGAACACACGAATAACCCGCTATATACGCCAGCGTACGGACATGCACAGGCTCCCATGTAACATGTATGTGTTACGAGCTGGCTCGCCGCTCGCTGCTGGCTGCTGCTGACTGGCTGGCCTGCTGCTGGCTGGCTGGCTGGCTCGCTGACTCGACACGCTAATATCGATCGCGTGAACACACTAACACACGAACACACGAGAGCGATCACATAACCTCCTCCAACTCCGTTGGGCGGAGGTAATTATATATGCATACATATACTGCCTGTATGAGTACAAATGCACCTATATACAGTACGTGTAAATAATACCAAGAAAATCACATTTATGCAATTACATTATCGCAAGATTATTTACTTTTATTATATACGTTTCAGGCGGTGCTTGAGCTGTTTGGCGGGCTCAAGATAAAGATAACAGGGACCAGCCTCCAGCCAGACCAGCCAGCTATCATGATAATGAACCACAGGACATGCTTCGATTGGCTCTTCCTCTGGGCCTGTCTGGTCAGACAGACTAAAGTTCGACAGGAGAAAATAGTTCTAAAATCGGAACTAAAGGCGCTTGTAGGGCCCAGTGAGTATCGTGTGTGAGTATGTAGTGTGTGGGAGCGTGTGCGTGCGCCTTCTATACGGAGAGTTAGACAGTCAGATCACCAAAGAATATTGCCAGATGACCCCGTGGTCTATAGTATACAATAGCGCACATTTAATTTTACAGACAGTGTAAAAACTATGTACATAATATAGTGCCTTCAGAATCAGGCCTATATATAATAGTGTCTTCAGAGTTCAGAATCAGTTACGTTTGTCACGCGGACAGACACGCCAGATGCTGGCCAGTCTGGTTTAAAATTTACTGACTGAAGTTATCAATGAGGTGTCCGTACATGGACGCATAACTTAGACGTCTCTCATAATAGATTTGTTCTTGTTGCAGACTGGGGTATGCAAGCTGCATTCTACATATTTGTCCGACAAGGCTTGGAGGCTGACCAGAGGCTTATGCGTAGAATGACAGCTTACCTTTCCCAGATTCAAAGCATTCATCCACAGGTTAGTGCAAGCAACAGTTCGTTTTTGAATTGGCTTCTTAGTTATGGTTAGCTGTTGATGAAAGATGAATCAAGAATACAAAAGAGGCGAACAATAAGTATATGAATGTGACAGTATTGCGTCGATACTAACCCTAACCCTATCACGACAACACTTGGCACCACTACAAAAATACGTCCTTGATGGATATATTCTTGCAATGCGCAAGAATAATTCTCACAGATTTCTTTTCTTCTCACAGATTTCATTATACATGGTTCAAAATGTACTCACAGCTGATTGGAAATTATACACGACACTAGTCTAGTACTGAATAAAAAAACAAGTTTTTATTTACTACTGTTGACATCTATGGAGAACAATTCTCAATCTTCTCTTTTATATGAGATGCGATCTAAAAATTACGTGCCACTGACTCAACGATGATAACCACCACCATATTACATCACTCTTTCCCATCGACCGTTTCAAAATAAGTGTAGTGATGAATGTATTCATCGACCAATTCCTTGTAGGTGCTGCTGTTTCCAGAGGGCACCGACTTCAATGTAAAGGCAGTGGCTAGCAGTGACCGACATGCACGACAGAGCGGGCTTCCGCCGTACAAATACGTGTTACATCCACGCACCGGTGGCTTCGTCTGCCTTGTGCAGGCATTCCGACAGCGTACGTAGTAACATACTAAGTAATGACAACCCTTACAGTTTACTCGTGGTACAAGGTGGTTCCATTAGCTAGTAGGTACAAACAGGACTGATAAAACCTCATTTTACTTACTGTTCCACTTACACTTACTTCCACTCCATTCCCACGTCCATTTATTATAGAACTAGTCGTATTTCCTGTTGTGCTACAGGGCACTCGTCTTTTTCTCCAGATAAATTCGAGCAAAAAATATTTGCGCAAGGAGAGGTACTACAAGACTCAATACCATGCATGCCAACAACGTAGTTCCCGATTTATTGGGTTTGGAACAAACAGGCGCATTGCTAAAACGACAAATGCTGTTGAAAACAATCTTTATGTATGTTATTTTAATAGAATAAAGGGGAAAGACCCTCAGTTCAACAGGACATTTCCTGCAAAACAAACTTCCTTCTTTCTTAAGAGAACGTTGTTAAGCCATAATAAACCTAAAAAGCAAATTTAAACCGAATGACGATTCTCGGCTATTCAGCAAGTACTGAAAATAATGACCTTACAAAACAAATATTTTCACCACGGCACTTAAAACGGGACTACCGCTAAAGCACAACGCACACACCAAAGCAAAACACCTGAACGTGGAGCGAAACATGTATCGCTCGATGTTCGTGGCTGTGTGCGGATTCCCGAAACAAAAAACATTGCTCAGCTGAGCGTGTTTCGCTGAACAAGCAATGTTTGATTCGCGGAGCGTGTTTCGCCTGAGCGTACGTTTTGCTCGGGTGTGTGCGTCAATTGTTCTGCTACACAGCGAAACGCCACAGACGGTCTCCAATCAATATCCTTAAAAATATCACATGACACACAAAATTGGATGGCCATTGGATGGCTATTTTGGATGTCATGTGACAGCGGCGCTGTACGCATGTTTCTGTATGTTTTGCTCAGCTGTGTGCTGTGTCGGGTGGCGTGTCAAACTGCATGCAGCGCCCCCTTCCCACACTCAGGATATACCTATAGTAGATTGAGCCTATGAGCGAGAGCGCCATCTGTCGTGGAGTTTGGTGGAGCAGAACGCCGAGAAAGCCGAGCAGAACGCAAAACGCTGGAAAACAAAATTTCGCGTTTTGCTCGGGTGTGTGCATTGTGCTTTAATGGGGACAATTTCGTAGTTCCTGACATGTCCTGATAAAAGAGAGACAAGATGCACGAGCACCTGTACACCAGTAAACAATCGAACAATAATGTTTTGCTTTATGAACAGATGGCACGCTAACGGCTGTACATGACATGACAATAGCTTACCGTGGCAACTTCCCAGAAAGTGAACTTGACATGATAAGGGGGAAGTTTCCCGAAGAAGTCCACGTTCACATTAGCACATTTCCAGATGACATACTTCCACTAGATGACTCTGGTAAGAACTACTCGTCATGCTAAATCTATTTAGGTATTTCTGGAAGGTGCTACTTCATTAGCAAGAGAAACAAACGTTTAAAACTTGTTCGCTTTTGGTTTGGTTAAGAAACGTGACTGCTACGGTAGCTAACTAATATTTCATCAGGAATAAAATGATAATATGTTACCATTCTACTGCGGACTTCATTGTAACCCCTCTGGAATAGGAAAAAGTACTTTTGTGATCTAATATACTTGCTATGGCATGTGCTTGTTAATGAAATTCCTTTTTTTATCTCCTAATTATGGTTGATCGTGTTATCTCCAGCATACTTTAAATTGAATTTCTGTCTTTACTAACCACAGGACTTCAGACCTGGTGTAAATCCAGGTGGCAAAAAAAGGAAACTAGGCTGCAGAGCTTCTACAGAGATAACAGCTCTCTTCTGCAGAACCAGCAAACTTCCTTGTCGACTGCGTCAGCCTATGAAACAAAACTTCTGCAGAATGAGGCAGTGCATGACGAGAATTCACACAGCACACCACCAGCCGCAGCTGCCAGAACATCTTTGCCGCAGAACAATTCTTCGAATGGACTAGCACCAACTATAAACGGCGACAAACACGCAGGCACAAATTCACCTGCTTTGGGTATACCAGCAGGCGAAATACATCCGGCGAAAGCCTGCACTTTCAAGGACTACGACAACAACATTACTTCATTATATCCGAGTGATGAACCTAGAGACATTGCTCTTCTGCTGTATGTCGCCTTTTTCACGTGGTCGGGTATGCTTTCATTCTGGCTATGGTTACTCATCATGTGTCCACTAGCAAGATGGTACGTCCTATTTACATGTCTCACGATGGGCGCAGTACAATTTTACGCTGGTGGCCTAGCAGAGTTTGAGATGCTAGTATATGAGAAACTGACTGGGAAACAGCTGGGATGAGATTCGGCTAAGGAGTGAGATGCATAAAAAACTACGTTTCGATTCATGGGAAAGATGATACATATATTTATTAATTAATATCAGTCCAGACATGATATGACTTTACCATATTTTGTATTTCCACAAAATGATGTAATTTATGTATGAGTTTTGTAATGTGTCAGTCAGAATTTTGATAACATATGATATCAATAAAGCGAAAAAATGTGTTCAATAAAAAAACTTATCAAGCATATTAATGAAGCAATAACTTGTCATGTCATGTTCCATGTTGTCATGTCATGTCCTTCATGTCATGTTCCATGTGCAAATGCTTGACATTATCCTTAAAAATGAAGTTTCTTGGTGAAATCCACCTGCATAAATTGCTTAGGACTGCCTAAAATGGAATGTACTGAATATAACATTTTCCAGGTAACATTCCCCATTCCTTGAAACTGAACGTTGTTGCTTGACAAACGATTATCTATGCAAATCATTGTAACACCTTAGATTTGCCAAGTTGAGTTGACGGGACAAACTAAACATGATCGTTACTGTACATGGTAGAGGAAGGTAGATCATCAGTCTAGAATCGGGACCCTCCTCTGCCACCGCGAAAACCACCTCCGCCGCCGCCAAATCCTGTGCCACGTCCCCTGCCGCCACGCCCTCGTCCTCTCCCTCGGCCCCGGGCACCCGGCGCTCCACGACCTAGAGGGGAATGAAACAGAAGAGTACTTATCACATCACTCACACGTAACCGATGTACTTACTCAATATTATCAAGTCAGATGGATGACTCTAAGTCCTCGCGTTCAAACTAAGCCCCTTACAGATTGAAAGTTACTTTACGGCACTCTGCCTTCTGTTATTACGAAAATCTTTAAAGCTCATAAATATTGCAGTCGGTTTTAATTAAGTGAAATGTGAGCAGTGTCAAGTGTCTCGACCTACCCCTGCTTCCTCGTCCCCCTCTGCCCTTTGTCCTTGGGCCATCGTTGATCAGCAGTGTGTCTAACGGGAGACTGTCCGGTAGGATGAAATAGCGGATATTGTTGCCACGAATACTCAGCGTTTCTAACTGAACGGGATCTTTGTTTTTTAGTGTCATCTTGACTGTCTTCAAGTGCGTGTTCATACTCACATCCACACCTGTGATCGTTCCATGCACCTGTAGGATGATTAAAAACAGCACTGCTACCGAGTTGTGATAACAACATATAGAAATTATAATGGTTCATTACCTGCCAACATTCTGAACAACATGATGGTAAACCACACATGAGGATTTAGGATATACATGTACATGAATACATATAAGCAAGTAATCGAGCACTAAGTGCCCATATAATAATTTACACTTATGTAGTTAAAGCACTATATAAATGACTATCATGTATTCAGACCATTTTCTAATTTAGCATTCTAACAAACTTACGTGAATTTGTACAGAGAAAAATTTCGATCAACTAAAAACAACAAATACCCATTGTGGATATATTAAAAAGAAGTGGTAATGACTACTCTGGCAAGTACCACGATCAGAGACCCTGCCCAAAAACTGGCAAGTAGAAGAGTAGTGCTCAGCAGTCAGGTTGTGAGACCAGAGATGCCAACATATATTTGAAGCAATCTGTAGTTTCTGGCCATCAAATTAGTAGTTCGAGGGTCACGTAATGACCCGAGTTTGCTAGGGGGGTCCGGCATGCCCCCTGGAAATTTTTTTGATTCTGAGATGCAATTTCCTGCATTCTGAGGGTCAAAAATGACAATAAATTGAAAAAAATAACAATAATTGACAAAAAAAATTTTTTTTTCTATCACAGTCAAATTCGTAGGTCTACTGGTCGTAGTGGTGCAAAAGGAATAGCAAATTCGCATAAATTACGGATAAATCGTAGTGGTTGGCATCTCTGTGAGACTGTAACCTTGATACTTATGACTTTGGCAGCTACACGTACAAGCTTGTTTGTTCCACATATAAAGTAGATATTGCATTACTACTACTAGTGTCGCAAAAATGATACCTGTGTTCCATTCTTCAGCTCAATAGTAACAGTCTCGTGACTGAGCTTCATAAGAAATCTCACCAACTTCATCTTCTTTATATCTATAATAATACACACAGACATTAACACACTAGTAGATAAAAAAACACACAATACTGTACGACATATTTTTGTCTCATGCTGTAATTCAAAGGCTTTAAAAACCATTTACACCTGTTTCAATTTTAGATTTAAGGTTTAAAGATAATAGATATAATTTTTAATTTAATAGATTAAAAATTTCCAAATTTAAGACTGAAGTGAAATCATTTTCCCATTAACTATTCCAATGAATGTTACTACTGATGTAACAATACTAAACAGAATGGCTGTCTTGAGGGATCGATAATACTACAAACTCACTCAAACAGTACAGACTTTGTTTACTTCAAACAGCACATCACAGCACCCCCCTCCCCCCCCCAACCAGCCCCCTCACGCACATGCGCGAACTGGGCATCCTTTTCCGGTCCAGACGAGAAGGGAGATAACTCTCATTAAAGTTGGCATATATACAGATAGTACATAGTTAACAGTCTGGCCAAAAAATAATTGATAGGGCATGAAATTTATATTTTTCGCACCGGCCCATATGGATGGTAATGTTCAGCACATTTTTACCAGTCCACACCATAATTTAGCAGCCCTCACAGGGTGAAAAACTGATAATTGGAGGCACTGGTCCAGCAGGACCAGTGACGCTGAGGAAGTACTGGTCCTGGTCAGTAGGCACTGGTCCAGGATTTCTGTCGTAGCAAAGTGAATGACTCGGATGTGGGGACGTTTTTATAGAGAGGGATGGTGCAATTTGGTGTTGTGCATGCTAAGGTATTCTTAGAAATTATATTTTTTACTCGTTTCGATACACTGATGCGTAGTAAATCGGAACAATTCCGCAAGTCGATTTCAAAGATCTGTGGTCTCTGAAGACCGCCCATTATTTCTATAAATTATCTTATTTTATTTTCGCGATTGCTGATTGCTCGGGATGCCCAGTATTATCGAATTAGCAGAAGTTTAACAGCATGACCTAGAAAATCGAACACAACAAAAATGGAGAGTTTGTGTACTTTGCATGGACTTTAGGCTTCGGAATTTGACTATTTTTAGTCTATATTTGATTAAATTTACCATTCATTTAATTAGAATAATGTAGAAGGTTAGTAGAGAATAACAAAATAATCAGTTTGGTAAATTTTTTATTTCCTGTGCGGCAGCCTAAAAATTAATTTTTTTTACGAGAGCTCTTTTTTGATTTTGTATGAAAAAAAGAGCTCTCGTAATTTTTTTACGGGAGCTATTTTAGGCTTGGGCAGAGCTACTTTTTCATAGGATGATTTTGTTAAATTTTTTATAATTTTGATGCACTGACTCTAATATCATTAATTAGCATTCAGCACTCAGCACCAGTATTAGACTACAGTGTTAAGAAATCTTCAACAAATTACATTCTATCACATTTTTTTATCGCATTTCACTCGACTAAGAAACCAATCACATTCTTATTCAATTTCATTCACACAGACAGACATGCACTACACAGCACACATAGTCAGGTAACAATGTCAGGTGTCACTGGTCATGCCCTCACTCCCCATGATAACCCCTGCGACATATTAACTTATTGTTATGCGGTCATAAAAACACTGGGCTATGCTACATGCCGCAATCGATTTCTTAGACTGTCACGAGGTTTTGTTTGTGTGGCCAATCATGCTTGGAGGATGTTTTGGATACCCTGTCTACGTTCAGGAACGGAGCGTATTAGAATGCGCTCCCGTTTACAAGTCTGTCTAAACTGCCGTTGCGATAACCGTAGTATTTCAGCGTAATATGAGGAGAAAAAGTGGAGGTGAGGGGTTTTAGTATTTTATTTTTAAATACAATTAATTAGGGAGTGTTTAAAAAAAAATCATCTACTATGCTTAGAATACAGCCAGGCCAGCACGTCAATTCACATCCTGACACCCATCCTTTGGAAATTCCACTACTACCTATAGAAACTCAAACTGTTGAAGAATTACTTGTTGTATAGCCTATGTCGTATGTTATATTATTTGACATCAGTGGTGCA
Organism: Priapulus caudatus; assembly: GCF_000485595.1. Classification (NCBI taxonomy): domain Eukaryota; kingdom Metazoa; phylum Priapulida; class Priapulimorpha; order Priapulimorphida; family Priapulidae; genus Priapulus; species Priapulus caudatus. The sequence continues at coordinate 43,004 of NW_014577364.1, forward strand.
TTGGCAACAGCCAGCACTGTCTTAAGCAAGAAAAAATGCACCGCCGATTCTCCAGCCAGTGGGTTTTCATGGGCGGATCCGGCTTTTTGAAAAAGGGGGGTCCAGTAATAAATAAAGGGCGCTTTTATAAAAAAAAAAAAGGTGCCGAAGGCAGCTTATGCGACGTGTCTAATGCACGTTGCCACTTAAGGGGGGGGGGGGGTGTTAGGGGGACCTCCCCCCTCAAATTTTTTTTTAAATTGGTGCGTTCTGAGAGCATCTGAGCAGTAATTTTGATGTCTAGAATGCAAGATGGAATTCCAAATTTTTAAGCAGAAAATTATCTTTTATGTGTTTTCCATTTTTTTATTTTTTTGGTAAAAAAGGGGGGGTCCGGACCCCCTGGCCTCTGGATCCGCCCATGGTTTTAGGGTATACTGTAGCCGAATTGTTTTGTACTATTTAAATTCAAATAGGTTGCTTTATACATTAAGTTTCATGTGGCATGCTAAGTAGACAACCAAATTGCCCCGTTATACGATTAGGACCTGGAAAACATGAAACAACATGAGTTAAGCAGTTGAAACCCAATTGCTAGTTGTATGGTGGTACCACGCGTTTGCCTACTCTTAAAACCCAACGACACTCTGGCTTAGTCACTGTGTCTATTTCTGATTTTAAATCGAACTGAGCGTAAGTAGAGCTGATTATATTTTTACTCATTGTCTCAGAAAATGAGGAACTCTGCATGAATCTATACACTGTTATACATGTCAATAGAATTTTGTCTTGGTTGTCTAGATCAACAAAGCATGTTGTAAATCAAATAATGATGGACAATTTACTCAAATGCCCATTAATAGATATATATCCCAATAAAACGAAATATACACCAGCTTCACACTCAAACATTTATTAATCTTTGTCATTGTTAGTAACCACAACGTTACCAGTAAGCCACTTAACTTTCCTCATGTCAGCTCTACCGTTGCCAACTCTGCTAGTACTTGTAGCTAGTTTAGATAATCCACTGAATGCTAGCCTGCACTAAATGATAATAGCTAGTTGTAATAACTGGTAGCAGGTGATGTGCAGATGTCTTACCAGATTGTGCTAATTTTGATCGATGGAGTGACAGTCATTTAAAAAATGCAAAACTAAATTACATGAGATAAATTGTGAGAACGCTTGATGTCAGTTTGTACAGTGCATGCCCAGATCTGTTGTAGATCAGTGTTCATTCTCAGCATGGTAGAGCTGGTGAAACCTTTCATTTACTAAGTTACAATGATATGAATATAGACATATATAGCCATGGATATAAAAAATATTATTATAAATTATCAGCTTATCATGTATTTAGCTATAGTAGCTTAGTATAATAAGCTATAGTAGCTTAGTATTTAGTCAGTTGCACATGTATGTTGCATAATAATGAGTATATATATATATAGGGTTCTTCGTTGAGTTGTATCCCCTCCCGATATATAGATTGAATAATAAATAACCTATGTCATTTTTGGCACTTAATTTTCACTTAATGAATAGGAAAAGATTGAAAAGAAACAGGGATATAAATGTTTGAAAAAGACAGTTGCGATTATAGGCATGTTGATTAGGCAGTTAACTGGTTAAGGTATATGGAAGGATTCATGGGAATGGGATGTCACAGATGAACTTCATCTGTGAAGGTATGTCAGACCTGACACGTGTTAACGACTTGGGGAGAACCCTGTTATGTGATAGCTACATCTCTAAAATTCAAAGTAATAGTTAACATTCTTGCTCGGTGCTTCTGTTTTTAGCTCATCTGACATAGTCAGATGCAGCTTGTAGAATCGCATGATTGTCCGTGCGTGCGTGCGTTCGGCCGTCCGTCAACAGTTGGGCACAAATCTAAACGGCTCGACGTACGGATTCGAAAGTCGGGACGTAGGGTGGTAATCCGAAAACGAGTTTGGATGTCGAAGCTGGGGGTCAAAGGTCAAAGGTGAAGAGGTGTAAAAGAAGGGGGAACATTTCCTCCTTAACTTAAGGTATAGGGAGGAAATGAGAATTGCGGCACAAATCTAAACGGCTCGACCTATGCTCTTAATATTCGGTGTATAGTGTGATGGGCAGGACCCATCACCAGTGCGAAATTGGAGGTCAAAGGGCAGTTGGGGAAAGGTCAGATATTAGACATTTTCTGAGGACATGGCCTAACGGACAGAGTGAAAAAAAAATTTTGTTTCAGGGCTGACCTACCATTTTTATCACTTTATTGAAAGGACCATGAAATGTGCTTTCCACTGACGTGCGAAGAGTAAGTGTTTGATAACCTTTTGACCCTCGTTAAACATCGATTCCTGAACTGCCTCAATGATGTCACAGTGTTCTGATATTCATGGCACATCCATAATCTAGAAAGCCAATAAGCCTGGATAGCCGAACGGGTACAGCCCAGGGGCCCGTTGTCAGAAACAAAATTAGTCTTAACATTAGTCTTAACACTAACATTTTCTCGTAGACTGTCGACAGCACTTTGTTTCATATTGTTACGAGGAAATCTGCTACGATTTTTCATTCAGGTAACTTCGCAGCGTTTCTGACGACGGTCTAAAAGAAAAAGTTAATGTTAAGACTAATGTTAAGACAAATTTTGTTTCTGACAACGGGCTCCTGGATTACGGCTCAAAGGTCCTTGGATCAAATAGTAGGTATTCTAAGGCTAGTAAATGACGAATTTCCCTTGTTTATTGAAGTCACACTCCTTCCCTATTATCTACTTCTGATAATATGCAGTTTCTGCATGATGTATTCTGGTACATTTTCAGTACGGATTCTTATTCTCGTATGATTGTTTATGGTACACCAGACTGGAGCTAATTTTGTAGTTCAGTGTGCACAAGTTTGTAGAGGCTAAACACGTAAAAAGTTGATAAATTTTAGCATGATATTAAATGCATTAATGATACTTTGATATTCTTCAGATAAAACATTAATGTGGGATGTACGATTGCTCATTAATGTTGTAAATAAACATGTAGGTACTCGCCTACACGGCTGAAACCACCGGCTCGGAGGGCCAGTTTTTCAAATGTCACTGGCCCTCCAAATAATGTATCTGCATATATGCCAGTGGGCCGGTAAGAGTAAGACTAGAGTCAGATTATAAATAAGAATCAGATGACAGATGCTGATGAATTTTGACACCGGTCAGTGTGGGTCATTTGTTTGTCTTTTTAACATGGCCATTGTTAATAAAAGTTTCATTTTCAAACACTACGTTATAGCATACTATATTGCACTATAGTTACCTGGTGTCCAAAGAGTACTTTGGTTTAAAAATTAAGGTAAACCTATCAAAGACTTTCTGATAATTCAGCGCCTTTTTGTCGTCGAACACACGCTCGTTGCATTGCGCCCTCTGTTGTCGCTACACGTAACTAGTACCGGGTCAGAGGTCAAACAAGAGCACATAAACCAGAGCAAAAACGAAGGAATTTGTCGAATTTACGTTCAAGTTAGTAGGGGCCTAACACTAAACAGTGACTTTTACTTCATTTCTATACTTTAAATTGTTATGCTATATGTGTAATTTTACTAGTAACAAGAGCACAGGCTGAGAAGTTGAGAGCTCTGCCGGTGTACGTTCTACAATACTGTCAGTAGGGTATGAAAATATATCTACGCATATGATAATTCATTTTAAAATTGATAGGGGCCTACGCCTACGGCTACGGCATAGGGCCGCATACCACATTAGTCATTGCATAAATGCATTATGCTTAGAACCAGGGTTCGAATTTTGGCTGAAAATATAGTGGACAACAGGACCACCAACTTCAGAAAGACTGTGGTCCTGCAGTCCTGCACAAAAGTTGGTGGTTCGCAACAATGATTGGCATGGTTCAAGGATAGAGAACATGGGTCCCAATAAAACCAATGCCATTTACATCAATACGATAAATAAATTTATATCAAGTATAATTAGGTTAGGGTTTGGTTAAGGATTAGGGTAGGGTTAGGCAGCAAAGTTGGTTTTATTGGAACCCATGTTCTCTATCCTTGGGCCATTGGCATTAACACTAACACTCACACTGTAGTCTGTAGCTCCAAGAAACGGTATTGCTAGGGTTTACGAATACGTTTCAAACTTTGCTTTGCCTTAATGTTACGCAAGTATTGGCCAAACGAACACTATACATGCGATATATCCAAATGAATCAGTATTAACGTCACTCTGAACAATCAGAGCGGCATACGGATGCGGCTGGGTTACTAGTACGGGGATTAGATACTCAGCTGACTTGAGACGAATGCAACATAATTTATGGAAGTTCGGCGCGCCATGTTGTATCATTCGACTGTGAGCTAAATCCGTAATGATCGAACAAAGGAAAATTTAAACGATCATGGTAGTCGTCATGTATAAGACCACCCTAATCCGAGAACAGTGTCATCTAAGTTTTACAAATGGCGCGCAGACATTTGTGAACAAAAATTCGTTTCACTTGCTTTGTGTGTAATGCCGGTGAGAGCCATCGTGCAAGCTTATGTCTATTTTCTGTAATAATTATTCTAGCGAGTCTTTATCGTTTCGGGGTTTTCGTGCCTCGGCAAACACTCAGCGGGGTGACAAGCTGATTGGAAAGTTGATATGCTGTGAAATTAGGCGCAGATTATACCAGTGAAGTTCAAGAGATACATTCTAAGATTTAGAAAGGAGGACAACTGTTGAGTTACTGTTCATGGGTTTTCAAACAGGCAAGTCAATGGTGTAATAGAATAGTTTTATTTGAGATTATACAAGAGTTATTCATCTAGATGCTGCAGAGGTGTATAGGTTTTTTGTATGGAAGGGTGTCAGGCTGTATAAAAAAATCCGTCGCAACAAGCTGGTCGGTAGCTATGTAGTCTGTAACAGCATACATGTAACATAGAGTTGCTCAAATAATAGGCGGCTAGTAACTATAGCCTGCCGATAAAAGCTGAGCACGGCTATACTGAACTGATGGGCAATTCAGGTAGTAGAGCAAAAGAAACTTTTTGCGGTTGAAGGATACCTCTTCACGCTTGCCACGGTGGGGTAATCTGTCTATGAAGATCTAAAACGTTTATTTGGCGAATGATCGAATCAATCACTTGTTTTATTTATAGACGAAGAATTTATCTCTATGGCTCAAGCCAAAAAATTTTAGTGAAGAATTTCAGCTCCTAATTATGTTCGGGGCCATCACAAAATTTTGATTCTTTATGTAAAAAATGTATTATTGGATATTTTTCAACTACCAGACGAAGATGAGACTACAAAGATTTTTGCCACAATGTTTAAGCAACAATATGACAAAAATAGATGCGTCACGGAAATTGTCTTTAATTTCACTATAGGTGGGGAGCGGCGGGAGAAAACTGGAAAAAACGTTGAAAAATGCAGTTGTGTGTTTAAAATAGAAATAAATTTTAGCGAATGAAAGAGGCATAACTAGAGTATAAGGTGAGGGACTGGTAATGAGAATAGCTGACCACTATCTTTACCCAAATATGTTACCTTAAACCGGAGTGTAAAATTAAATTAATCGAGTTGTGTAATGCACAGGAAAAATCACCATTTTATACATCGCTACTGGGTCAGACAGATGCAACGGAGAAATAAGCGTTTTTCTAGTTTTTCACATGCGTGACAAACGCGGGGCCTGTTGTGAAAAGATGGTGAACGTATGTGATAATATTAAATAATATGTGAGGTACTTACGGGGCGACATACCATGACTAACTGAACACCAACTTAAAAATATGGTAAAGATGTTCATGCACACCTTGAGAGAATTCTGAGAATTACGAGGTTACATCGGAGGAAGACGCCGGGCGAATCCGCTCATAGGTCGCCCTGAGCCCGTCAACAGAAGCTAATATCAACAAACGCCGGGTCTCTTGTACCCCAGCACGCTACAGTAAGGTGTGTTGCGAGGTGTTAGAACTATTTTGGGCGCTGGGATACTTGTTGGCATCACTAGCAGATGTACATGAATGTACATGAATACATGTAATGGACAGCTGTAGGCAAGGGTTGAACGCTGAAGGATACTGGCTTAATTTATACGTAGTGAATATCGTGGTTGTTAATCTCATTGTCTGACGCTCACCTAAGACGTCAGTCGCGCTGCTTACGGGTGGTTTCAAACCGCGGCTACGGCTGGCGTCAACGAAAAATGGCGGTTTGGCAACCCCGTCACCTGCCCACCCCTCCACTTGGAATACCATTGTGCCCGCTCACATACGAAAAATGCGGTTACAAGTTGGTAAATAATCTTCGTCGACGAGTAATATAGCAAGTACAACATTACCGTGTAGTTTGCGGTTTAATTTTTGTGTTTATAGTGGCTTAAGACATTTGTGGCGGCAGAGAATGTGCTTTATTTGGCTACCGGAAGAGGTTATTAACCGCAAAAAGTTGTCTTTTGCTTACTCCGCTGGAAATTGCCATTAAGTATGTTTCTATAGCCCCTGCGCGGAGCGGAGGCTATAGTTCTAGAGCTAGTCAAATAATATATTTCAAGCTCTAGGAATGTCAGGGGAGCTTCTGGTAAGCGTTTCTTTCGTTTTTCTCCTCCCCAGTCCTCGTACCCTCATGCATAGATCAATCTGCTGCCACATCCGCAAAGTCACAAAGTGCCCTAGAATCTTGAAGTATATATATATATCAGTTTACACTGCTTTAGTTCTAGATATCTAACTGAATTATAATTGTCCACTTTCTACGTAAAGAAAAAGTGACGAATTCAATTAACAGCTTTTGATTATGTGCATGTCAGGTGTCACTGGTCATGCCCTCACTCCCCATTGATAACCCCTGCGACATATTAAGCTTATTGTTATGGCGGTCATAAAAACACTGGCTATGCTACATGCCGCAATCGATTGCTTAGACTGTCAGCGAGGTTTTGTTTGTGTGGCAATCTATGCTTGGAGGATGTTTTGGATTACCTGTCTACGTTCAGGAGAACGGAGCGTGTATTAGAAATGCGCTCCGTTTACAAGTCTGTCTAAACTGCCGTTGCGATAACCGTAGTATTTCAGCGTAATATGAGGGGAAAAAGTGGAGGTGAGGGGTTTTAGTATTTTATTTTTAAAATACAATTAATTAGGGAGTGTAAAAAAAAAATCATCTACTATGCTTAGAATACAGCCAGGCCAGCACGTCAATGTCACATCCTGACACCCATCCTTTGGAAATTCCACTACTACCTAATAGAAACTCAAACTGTTTGAATAGATTACTTGTTGTATAGCCTATGTCGTATGTTATATATTTGACATCAGTGGTGGCATTGGCAACAGCCAGGCACTGTCTTAAGCAAGAAAAAATGCACCGCCGATTCTCCAGCCCAGTGGTTTTCATGGGCGGATTGCGTGGTTTGAAAATGGGGGTCCAGTAAGAAATAAAGGGCACTTTTTATAATAAAAAAAAAGAATGCGCGAAGGCAGCTATGCGACGTGTGCGTAATGCTACTGCCACTATTAGGGGGGGGGGTGTATAAAGGGGGCGCCGATCCTCCTCTGCTAAATTTTTTTTTCATTGGTGTGCGTTCTGAGAGGGCCATGC
>NW_014577364.1:50595-65473 GCF_000485595.1 Priapulus caudatus
CTGTCAATGCATGCCTTTGAGAAATTCTGAGAATTACGAGGTTATCTATCGCGAGGAAGAGCCGGCGCGAACTCGCTGCTATGCCTTGACGTCACAGAAGCTAATATCAACAAACGCGGGTCTTGTACCCCAGCACTACAGTAAGGTGTGTTGCGAGGTGTTAGAACTATTTTGGGCGTGGGATACTTGTTGATCACTAGCAGATGTACATGAATGTACATGAATACATGTAAGGACAGCTGTAGCAGGGTTGACGCTGAAGGATACTGGCTTATTTATTACTAGTGAATATCGTGGTTGTATCATGTCTCTGACGTCATAATGACGTCAGCCGCTGCTTACGGTTGCAAACCGCGCTAGCGCTGCGCAACGAAAAATGGCGGTTTGCAACCCCGTGCAACCTGCCCACCCCTCCACTTGGAAATACATTGTGCCCGCTCACTAGCGAAAAATGGCGGTTACAAGTTGGTAAATAATCTTCGTCGACGAGTAATATAGCAAGTACAACATTTAACCGTTAGTTTGCGGTTTAATTTTTGTGTTTATAGTGGCTTAAGACATTTGTGCGGCAGAGAATGTGCTTTATTTGGCGTACCGAAGAGGTTATTAACCGCAAAAAGTTGTCTTTGCTTACTACCTGGAAATTGCCATTAAGTATGTTCTATAGCCCTGCGGCGGAGCGGAGGGCTATAGTTCTAGAGCTAGTCAAATAATATATTTCAAGCTCTAGGAATGTCAGGGGAGCTTCTGGGTAAGGTTTTACTTTCGTTTTTCTCCTCCCCAGTCCTCGGTACCCTCATGCATAGATCAATGCTGCCGCACATCCGCAAAGTCACAAGTGCCTAGAATCTTGAAGTATATATAATATCAGTTTACACTGCTTCTAGTTCTAGATATCTAACTGAATTATAATTGTCCACTTTCTACGTAAAGAAAAGTGACGAATTCAATTAACAGCTTTGATTATGTGCATGTCAGGTGTCACTGGTCATGCCCTCACTCCCCATGATAACCCCTGCGACATATTAACTTATTGTTATGCGGTCATAAAAACACTGGGCTATGCTACATGCCGCAATCGATTCTTAGACTGTCACGAGGTTTTGTTTGTGTGGCCAATCATGCTTGGAGGATGTTTTGGATCCCCTGTCTACGTTCAGGAACGGAGCGTATATGAATGCGCTCCCGTATCTAAAGTCTGTCTAAACTGCCGTTGCGATAACCGTAGTATTTCAGCGTAATATGAGGGGAAAAAGTGAGGTGAGGGGTTTTAGTATTTTATTTTTAAATACAATTAATTAGGGATGTAAAAAAAAATCATCTACTATGCTTAGAATACAGCCAGGCCAGCACGTCAAGTCACATCCTGACACCCATCCTTTGGAAATTCCACTACTACCTAAGAGAACTCAAACTGTTGAAGAATTACTTGTTGTATAGCCTATGTCGTATGTTATATTATTTGACATCAGTGGTGCATTGGCAACAGCCAGCATTGTCTTAAGCAAGAAAAAATGCACCGCCGATTCTCCAGCCAGTGGGTTTTCATGGGCGGATCCGCTTTTTGAAAAGGGGGTCCAGTAAGAATAATAAAGGGCACTTTTATTAAAAAAAAAGGTGCCGAAGGCAGCTATGCGACGTGTCTAATGCACGTTGCCACTATAAGGGGGGGGGGTGTAGGGGGACCTCCCCCCTCAAATTTTTTTTTAAATTGTGCGTTCTGAGAGCATCTGAGCAGTAATTTTGATGTCTTAGAATGCAAGATGGAATCCAAATTTTTAAGCAGAAATTATTCATTTATGTGTTTTCCATTTTTTTTTTTGTAAAAAAGGGGGGTCCGGACCCCTGGCCCTCTGGATCCGCAATGGTTTTAGGGTATACTGTATACTGTAGCCGAATTGTTTTGTACTATTTAAATTCAAATAGGTTGCTTATACATTAAGTTTCATGTGGCATGCTAAGTAGACAACCAAATTGCCCCGTTATACGATTAGACCGCTGGAAAACATGAAACAACATGAGTTAAGCAGTTGAAACCCAATTGCTAGTTGATATGTGGTACCACGCGTTGCCTACTCTTAAAACCCAACGACACTCTGGCTTAGTCACTGTGTCTATTTCTGATTTTAAATCGAACTGAGCGTAAGTAGAGCTGATTAATTTTTACTCATTGTCTCAGAAAATGAGGAACTCTGCATGAATCTATACACTGTTATACATGTCAAATAGAATTTTGTCTTGGTTGTCTAGATCAACAAAGCATGTTGTAAATCAAATAATGATGGACAATTTACTCAAATGCCCATTAATAGATATATATCCCAATAAAACGAAATATACACCAGCTTCACACTCAACATTTATTAATCTTTGTCATTGTTAGTAACACACAACGCTACCAGTAAGCCACTTAACTTTCCTCATGTCACTTCTACCGTTGCCAACTCTGCTAGTACTTGTAGCTAGTTTAGATAATCCACTGAATGCTAGCCTGCACTAAATGATAATAGCTAGTGTAATAACTGTAGCAGGTGATGTGCAGATGTCTTACCAGATTGTGCTAATTTTGATCGATGGAGTGACAGTCATTTAAAAAATAGCAAAACTAAATACATGAGTTAAATTGTGAGAACGCTTGATGTCAGTTTGTCCAGTGCATGCCCAGATCTTTGTAGATCAGTGTTCATTCTCATCATGATAGAGCTGGTGAAACCTTTCATTTACTAAGTTACAGTGATATCAATATAGACATATATAGGCCATGGATATAAAAAATATTATTATAAATTATCAGCTTATCATGTATTTAGCTAGTTAAAATGTCAGTTGCACATGTATGTTGCATAATAATGAGTATATATATATATAGGGTTCTTCGTTGAGTTGTATCCCTCCCGATATATATGATTGAATAATAATAACCTATGTCATTTTTGGCACTTAATTTTCACTTAATGAATAAGGAAAGAAACAGGGATAATAAATGTTGAAAAAGACAGTTGCGATTATAGGCATGTTGATTAGGCAGTTAAGGTATATGGAGGATCATGGGAATGGGATGTCACAGATAACTTCATCTGTGAAGGTATTCAGACCTGACAGCGTGTTAACGACTTGGGGAGAACCCTGTTATGTGATAGCTACATCTCTAAAATCAATAGTATAGTTAACACTTCTTGCTCGGTGCTTCTGTTTTTAGCTCATCTCTGACATAGTCAGATGCAGCTTGTAGAATCGCAATGATTGTCCGTGCGTGCGTGCGTTCGGACCGTCGTCACAGTTGGCCACAAATCTAAACGGCTCGACGTACGGATCCGAAAGTCGGGACGTAGGTGGTAACTCCGAAAACGAGTTTGGATGTTGAGCTGGGGGTCAAAGGTCAAAGGTAAGAGGTGTAAAGAAGGGAACATTTCCTCCTTAACTTAAGGTATAGGGAGGAAATGAGAATTGCGGGCACAAATCTAAACGGCTCGACCTATGCTCTAATATTCGGTGTATAGTGTGATTGCAGGACCCATCACCAGTGCGAATATGGAGGTCAAAGGGCAGTTGGAAGGTCAGATATTAGACATTTTCTGAGGACATGGCCTACGAACAGAGTGAATAAAAAAATTTTGTTTCAGGGGCTGACGCTACCATTTTTATCACTTTATGAAAGGACCATGAAATGTGCTTTCCACTGACGTGCGAAGAGTAAGTGTTTGATAACGCTTTTGACCCTGCGTTAAACATCGATTCTGAACTGCCTCAATGATGTCAGCAGTGTTATATTCTGGACATCCAAATCTAGAAAGCCAATAAGCCTGGATACGAACGGGTACGCCCAGGGGCCCGTTGTCAGAAACAAATTAGTCTTAACATTAGTCTTAACACTAACATTTTCTCGTAGACTGTCGACAGCACTTTGTTTCATATTGTTACGAGGAGAATCTGCTACGATTTTTCATTCAGGTAACTTCGCAGCATTTCTGACGACGGTCTAAAGAAAAAGTTAAAGGCCTTCTTTAGTGATATCGTCTAAACTGTCAAAATTTTACATTATTTGAAGCTAGTATCAACACGTAAATAACGAAAGCATTCGTATATTTTTTGGTTGCCTCTGTGATATTTAAAACACGTCTTGATGTTGGGTCTATGAATGTGAAAATCATTTATTCTGCAAACCGGCACAGGTGGAAAACGGCTGTGACGTCAGGCTAGCTTCTCCCCGCGTTGCGCCACACACAAAGCTGCATCAGTTGCATGAGCACAAAGCTATCCTCGGCTGTAACTTATATTGGGCATAAACATCCAACTCGCATATTAATCAGTCATTGAGAGCATGATATATATATATATATACATTATGCATTTGTAGACTTTACTACCGGGATTAAACCACATTAATACTCAGACAATAAAAATCGGTTCCAACATATTCATAATATTATGCTGCTTTACTCGCCTCATGCCAATCTGCTCACAGTGTATCGCAATACGTTTTTGTTCTACTTTCTGTTTGTTCGTGGACCGCGGTTAGTTTACGTTACAGCTGACCTCAGGGTTAAACACTACATCATATATTGATTATTATATCCGTACTGTATACACTGAGTTTTCTTACGATACAAGTACTTAAATGCACATACACAGTGAAATAACATGTTACTATTATCATGTGCATAAATTCTACGTATTAATCCTGTCATAATTTCCACTACCGTACGCTAAAACATTTACTATTGAGTCAGTATTGACTATTGTCACTTTGCTTTTCTTTAGTCAGCCTACTGTAGTACTTGAGGCTACTCTCTTTAGAAAATTGACAGTACTGTAGAATGGGAAATCGTGACAGTTGCATTATCTGTTGGAAAAAACTTGGCTAGGCCTATTTAGCTTGTACCGAAAGCAAAAACATTTCTTATGTCAGGAGCGTATAATGTCAGTATACGCTCCTGATTATGTACACCTAGTACCTACAATGAAATACTGAGCTAAACTCACATTCAGCAGTCTTCCTTCCTGCTGGTTCGACGTTGCTTGAACATTGGCAACGAACATGAACAAGCGCATCGCCCACTTTCCTTGCACGGTTGCCTTAAACTATGCTGGTAATCGTAGCCCAAGAAACGGTATTGCGAGATTAGAATATCCATTCCGTCCGTTGTATAAACAATCCGTCGCACAGCTGGTCGGGCTAGCGTAATCGTTGGCCAACGTTCAAACATGTACGCAGCTGAATACAACTGTTAGCGGAATTCAACATGTTCAACTTCATTGTCTATGTCTACTTCATTTTCATCTTATCAATGCTGATTGACTGCTCATCTGTATCTACGAAACTGATATTAGATCTAGAGACGACTCTGACGGTGTTCACATTGTACATTGTACAGGCTCCATTACACGCTGGCACAGGTAAACAAGCGAGAGCTAGTGCCAGACCTGACGTCACACTACGTCATGCGCCAAAGTATGGGCGTTTTGCGTTCGCCGCAATTCTTAACATTGTGTTCATCAAAAAATGCTTTTTTCTCATCCACACAACAAACCATTCAACCTGTAAATTTCTTAGTAGTTGTACAAACATAGTTAATTTGATATATGTAACTATTTTTCATCACTAAAGAGGCCTTTAATGTTAAGAGACTAATGTTAAGACTAATTTTGTTTCTGACTAATCGGGCCCCCCTGGATTACGGCTCAAAGGTCCTTGGATCAAATCCCATCAGATTTTTTATTAATTACCTGTTTTCTGTATTTTTCTATCTTTATTCATTTAACTATTTTTTTCCAATTAATGCAAATATTTACATGATTTATTTACAACAATTTAATAACAACAAATAATTTTTACAATAAAATTTTTTTTTTAATAGGGTTAGGGTTAGGGTCACAATGCACCATAAAACAGGAACTCGTTTCAGGCTCGCGATTTGTATCAACCAATGGGATTTGGGAGGTATGCAGAATGCAGAAGGTTGCTGAAATGATGTGTACGCAACTGCGTATCTTCATATCTGTGCCTAACAAATGTGTTACTACGCACGACTGAAATTTTACATTTATAACCATAGCAACACACCTCAGATGAGCCCAGTTGCTCTGCGGCTCTTGTTTTAGCGTAATTATGTTGTATTCTTGTATTCATCCTTTGTACTTTTATACATGCAGAGAAAACTGAGTACACGAAGTGTGAAAAGCGAAAGAAGACCCAAAGCATGACACGGGTGCTGTGATTATCTGGTTGGAGTCATATGTTGATGCTGTAACAGCAGACTGTTTCCAGAAATAGTAAGTGCTGGTTTAGTACCAAGTAAATAACACGACTATTTACACTGCAGATAAAAGATGTAATAGGCAGATTTGGTTAAATATTATATTTTGAATACATTAATACTTAGTATCCATGGACAAACATTCATCATAGTATCAAATATGAAAACGTGTTGCCATCCACATTTCATGCACAATATAAGCTGCGTTCACACGATATACACGGCCTCGCTGGTTCCGTACTTATCTGGTGCTGAATTCGGCTGAAATACCGTGCTAAGACAACCCGGAGCGTTCACACGAGAATCGAGGCTTAGCTGGCTAGATATAATATAGACTGGTACCCGGTCGACAGTTCCACACGCTACACTACGCGGCCAGCGTGGTACCGAATGTACACGGCTTATTCAGTACCGTACTGAAATACGCGGCTTACTCGGCGCGGAATGTGATTCCGCGCCGAGTAAGTCGCGTATTTCAGTATGGTACGGAATAAGCCGCGTATATTTTTAGCGTGTGAACGCTCTTGAAAGTACAGTACTGAGATCCTCGTGTGAACGCAGCTATAGCACTAGAACTAGCATAGCATTGCTACAGTAATCTGTAGTTAGAATAAGGACTAGTATAGATTTAATTGTGTTTTCTTTGTAACGAAGTTGGTTTTCTTGAGTTATTTTATCCAGTTATTTGTTTTGTTGAGTTGAGCTTAACACTGTGATTTCTATTTAACATTTGCTTAGCACCTCTAGCAATAGAGGGCAGCAGCATCTTGTTTTAAAGAATAGGTAATAACTCCAACGTTTTGTGCAACTTTTTCAGCACTTAAAAACAACAAATGTTATAATAGCCGACTCACAAAGTTGCAATGAGCTAACAGTCTGATGCAAATACAGCTTCAATATTTAGGGTTTTGGTTTTTTATGTATAATATGCAGATTTTACTACATAGATTCTAATTTATTGCTAGTAAATGCAAATGACCTTTAATGAGAGTAAACAAGTGCAAATGTTAATTGCACATGCCAGCATGCATTTGGACAGTGAATTGATGTGGGAAAATATTGAGTGCTAATTCTATAGATTTAACACATGTAAACCATTCAAGTACATTAAGTATATTATACACTATTACAGTAAGTAAATTTTCAAGACAACTTGCGTTGGTTATTTGGACCATACCCATTTGCATAAATGG
The DNA here is from genome assembly GCF_000485595.1 of Priapulus caudatus. NCBI lineage: Eukaryota > Metazoa > Priapulida > Priapulimorpha > Priapulimorphida > Priapulidae > Priapulus > Priapulus caudatus. The sequence goes on from NW_014577364.1 coordinate 58,046, forward strand.
TTTTGGATTGACCAAATCTGCCGTTTCTTGCTGATCTATCTTCGTTGTTTTTGGCTGGAGCGTATCCATTCGCATAGATAATTTTCGACTGACCATAGCCAGAACCCGAGCTGACAGGGTTGTCGACGAAGGCATTATTTCTGGCTGCACTGATGCCGGTGTCACCACGTTTACTAGCTCTAGAGATAATAGATCTGCCTGTTGCTGGTACGTATTGTATCGACTCATAGCGCGTATCATTGTCGCCGCGGCGACCAGTTTTTGAGTTGGATCGAGCATTTTGAATTGCCTTAACTGGTGTGTGTGGAGAGGCAGCAGCATAGCGGGTGTCCGTTCTCGTGAGCCGTGTCCGAGCTTGGTTGTTAGAAATTGGTACCTGCCGCAGCTGCTCACTTGGATAGAAGCCACTCTTCCTGTCGGTATTTGTGCTCTGATCGAAGGGCCTTTCGACATGCACCTGCTGGATTCCAGGGAAAGCAATGTTTCTGCTCAATCCATAGGCGGCCCCACCTGTCGCTGTGCCCTGAGCTGCAACATTCTGCTTGTAGTTGGCCTGTCGTGACTGCGTAGACCTGCGACTTCCCTGCAATGCGATGCCACCGATTCCCTCACCGTCCCCACCGCGCTCACCTGCTGCCTGTTCCCACTGGCGGGCGCTACCAACTCCCCAGATATTCCCAATCACAGGTGTTGTTGTCGGCACGGCACCTGGCGATGTGAATCGTCGTGCCAGGCTTCCAGCCTCGTGTATGGCGGCGGCAAAGTCGAAAAGGCCGACTCCGAGGAAATCGCTTGACCCGCTAGTTTGACGGCTTGACTTCGTTGTGGGAGAGGCCTGAAGTGGGCGCTGACGCACGTCCGGTCGTCTCTCTCGTCGTCCTTGGTTGTCGAACGATGAAGCTACATTAGGTGTTCGGTAGGACTGGAGACGCACGCTCTGGGGCGCGTGCGCACGAATCGGAGTAACCGCTCTGCTATCATAGGTCCTGTCCACTCGGCCAGTGTCGCCGAATTTCAGTAGGTCAAGGATGCCATTCAGAGCAGGGCTCGAACCTCTGACACCTGGTAGGGAATCGTATCCGGATGAGTAGTGAGCCCTCTGTCCACCGTTGAGCCTGGCACTGTCACTGCGTACACCTCGCCTCTCTTGCGCTGTGGGCTCGTATTGGGTGCTCGCGTATCCAAGTCTACGTCCTGCTGCTCCGGTATCATCGCGTGCACTCCTACCTACCGTGCTCAGTCCGTAGTCGCCTCTAAAGCCCCGGAGACTCCCACCCGGTCCGCCAGCCTGGTATCGACCCGGTAGCCGGGTGTCGGCTGGACTAGCGACGATATCACTCAACCAGTGTGCTGGCTGTGCAAATGTTCGCTGTCTCACAGGGGTACCCGTTTGATCTCTGAAGACGAGTGCCTGACTGAGTCTGCGGCTGACGTCTCGCCGCGGTGCTGTGCTTTCCGCGAAGGTGAACTGTTTAGCAAAGGAGCAATTACAGGTTTATTGATAAATAAATAAATAAATATATATAAATATAAACTAGATATATCTAGTTTGAGAAAACGGTCTTTAGTCTCAACAGCAATTCTCCACGCATGATGCATATTACTATCCACTAGGGCTGTAACGATACACAAGCCTCTCAATTCGATCCGGTTCTCGATATTAGCCTCTCGATTCGATTCCTTTGATTTGATTCCCAAAATATTGAAATGTTATCTTATTTTTTATATTTTCATTATTTTGCAATAATAAATTATTAGAAATTGCCAATGAATACTAAATGATGAATAGACTAGAGAGTCTAGAGAGTATATATACACTGCACAGTCGCTGAGTAACATTGGTGAGTAACACCAGAGCATATAAATCACTGATAACATCACGGACTCTGGTAACACTCCACAGTATATAGCGTAGTGCCGCCATCTATTGGAGGAAAAAAGTGGTATCGAAGTGAAATACGGGGAAAAATATCGAGGATCGGATCGAGGGAAGAGAATCTCGATCCGATTCGATTTCGGTGGATCGTTACAGCCCTACTATCCACTGACATATTTATTGGTAATTAGACTAGTTTATATGAACTTACGCAGACCACGAGTAAAATAAACGGTAGATGATGCTTCATTCTTCTTGCTGCTGAAAAATCACAGAAAACTATCGTTTTTTCCCCACTGCTGTCTGAAGGTGTAAAGTCACACAATAAAACACCTCTTTCAAATATTCTGCTGTTTGTAGCAAGTGGATATCGTCTGTAGATCTATGGTGCTTAAGATTCTTCACAAAATGTCACATTTCCATCACTCTATATCGTTTGGTGACATCAATCCCGCAGCACGTGTAGGAGTCTACAGGTATATATGCATATACGTTTATTGTGTAAACGGAGCTCAGGTCTCTCAACGTACATAATCTGCATCTGGTGAAAGGCAGAGCGTTATGTGATGACCACACTTCTTTTCTTCATTTATGTAGTTCCACTCCTGTATTGACCTGCTTTCTTTTCGCGGTTGTCACAACTGACCGTGACTGTAATGTATGCAGCATTAGCGCGTTGAAAATACCCGCCAGCTGTTTACGTATACTAGTCAGTGGGCAGACATCGTGTGACATTAGTCTATGCACAGGAACTATGTACCGTGTAGTTGACAGGGCGTTTGGCATCCTGCTGACGCGCATTTCAGCGCGTGAGACGCGCGTGCGTGTCACGGTCTAACATGTTCTAAATTGCCTTTACAAAGGCTTGAGAATGTTGTGAATTTTTTCGAATGCAGAGTTGCTTTCAAAAGACTGCCCTTGGTTACGAGTAGTTAGAACATTTTATGGCCAGCAGGTGCTGCTTTATCTTAATTTCAGACAATTTGTTTGCAATTGGCATAATTTCATGCTGTTGAATAATGAATGTAGCCATGAAGATCACTTGTTCGGGATTTCTAGAGAATGTTTTCTTTTGATTAGATTTCACTGTTTTTAGCATGTAAATTGTTTCTTGCTAGTCATGATTCATCGGTGAGGACGTTTCACTTTACTTGTCTTATATTAGAAATATCGTACATAAACTATAGGCCACATGCAGGTACAATTGTGTCATAAGTCGGGTATGCTTATTTTGATTTAATATTAATGATTTTATAGTCCCAACTCACTTCTATTCACATAATAAATTAACAATTTGTGTCAGAAAGATGCCCAGCAGTTAGAAAAGGCAGGTGTCACCGCAAGTAATGCTCATATATTAGTTTCTGGTTTAATGTCATTTAGGTTAGGGTTAGGGTTAGGATTATCAATCATTAATCATTAATCATTAAAATGATATCAAAGTTGGGAACACTCCTAATGGAGCGTTAGCCTAGCTGCAGGAAGGCTCTTCCATGTGATTTACACACAAAGGCAATATACTGTGGCTAAACATGGATGAACGTGTATGCTGAGTGAATGACGACTGGCACAGCTCGCGCTCTGTTTACTGCCATGACGCCTCCTATGTATACCTCTACTGTAATTAATATGTCGTGGGACTGATTCAACGATTTACCCCTGTCCCGCTGAGCTACCCTATTCAGAAACTGCCGTGGCCATCGTGTCGCGAGAGACGTCTGGGTGACACGTCGTGGAGGACTTGTTAGCTGATGTGCTATGTACATAGACAGGCCCTGCTGACCAGGTCTCCATAGCTCAGTGCAGGCTGGCTAATTTATATATATATATATATATATCAGGAGTCTATCAATATTCTATTGATAGACTCCTGTATATTATATATGTGTGTGTGTGTATATAGTTCAAGCATTAAATCGGAGGCCGAAGCAGCGGTCGGAGTGACAGAGATCAATACCCTAGTATTTGCATGTTAGGGAGGGATCGAGATACTGTGTGGGCAGTCTGAACTGCACGCCTCGATTACCATTGTCCGAATTGCGGACCGCGGAGGGCGGAATGTAATAATGATGCCTTTGTCCTGCTGTAAACTTCAAGAAGGATCAATCAGCGTGAGTAGTACGTGTGAGGATTAGACACTGCTTGCTGCATGCCTATCATATATACAGATATTGCGAACAACACTAAGCAGCAAAAATCTGTTCGGTTGGCATTTCACTATACCGGTCAGCTCTACCGTAACGGGCAGCTAACATAATCATACTAATTTTGTTGGGGTCCAATTTATTGCGATATCCATTCTCGCATTTGAACCTGCGTGCTACCGCAAGGGCTAGAAACCTAATCGCGGAGCCAATTTATGATTAATTCAAGCAGATAGCCGATATAAAAATTCCATAGCAACGACTATTAATGTTATGTCGATGCTAGACATGTTCCGATTCACGACTACTGTGAGGTGGGTGGCTCAGGTCGACGACAAACCAGCTGTTATGCGCACAGATGCACTTGGTTAAAATTGCACGCCTCCCGGAGACTGGCAGATTTACATCCTCGATATAACGCCATCTCGACAGCCTCAGCATTCACTGATTATCCTAGCGCAGCAACTGGCCGCGCGGCAGCAGCAGCAGCAGCAGCAGCTAACTGAAGCCATTTCTCTCTCTCTCTCTCTCGCTGTCTCTCCCGCTCTCTGTCTGCCCTCATTACTATGGATGCAGTGATTGAGCGTAAATACTGGTCGTCGTGGTGCTCGTGGTGCTCCCGTGGCATCGTCACTGTCCATCAGGCTGCTGTCGCGAGCATGCAGTGAGTGAGATAGCAGCTGAAAACTCTGTTATATAGTGTGTGCGTGTGTGCGTGCGTCGGCCGTCGTTGCTAAGATTTTCCACTGAGAGGTTGTACGCCGGCTAGGATACCGTTTTCACACAAACCGCAGTGACCCAGGAATTCCATAAAGAGAGAGAGAGAGAGAGAGAGAGAGAGAGAGAGAGAGAAGAGAGAGAGAGAGAGAGAGAGAGAGTTAGCTGCTGCTGCCAGCTGCCCCGGATGCGGGCTGCTGAAGCCAGCGTTGTTGGCATGATTGCTTGACTGGTGTGCATTGCTCGACTAGTCTGTGATACGCGCCGTGGTACGGTAGTTACACGCTGGCTCGGGCCCCGATGTGGTCGGTCCTGTGTTCTGAATGGAATAGTAAGAACTGCGTAACAAGCCGAGATCGGATATGAACAGCAACGATGAATAAATTGACACACGCGTGTGATAACGTGGAGCCAATGTGTTGCTCACCTCGAGGTTACATCAGTGATAACTGAGGTTGTTGCCATAGCAGCAGGTCAGCTATGCTAGCAACGGCAGCAGAACGGTGGAGAATGTAAGTGGCTAATGACGCGTATTTGAGTAAGTGAGTATTTACGCGCTCACACGCGTTCGTTAAACGCGTACGATGTTAACGAGTATGTTTAGGGCAGCTTGTGATCCGCTAGTTATCGTATTAACACCACAGTCGGCATTCCCGTTGTTGAGCTGCGTTGTCATATCTGTCATCGTTATACGTACCTAGGTGTATTCGCTATTCACAAATTTACTTCCTCGTATTTAGAGAGCAACAAACTGATTTATTTGTCCACAATTATAAATTGACCAGCGTTGACTCTCATGCAAGACAACGTGCCATCAGCTTGTGATGTGTTTGGTCGCACCACGTAGAAATCAACTGTACCTACAAGGGGACGTTCCACATAATTTGATCTTATTAGGAAAAGTGATTCACATCTATATTATATTAGCACAAGTTCATAATAGATAGTAGACATTATAACATTTTCTATAATAGCATAGTAAATGATATATATATATATAATATTATATGCTTATTATGAAATAGTCATTACGATAATTGATAGCTTCAGGGCCGTAGCTAGGAATTAAAGTAGGGGGGGGGCAAGGTGAACGAGCGCCCGAGGCGCTCGCTTTTAGGGGGGTCTGGCGGCCCCCCTAGCTAATTTGCCCCCCAGGAAATTATGAAATATAGAAGCTCTGAAATGTCATTTCCAGCAATTTCAGGTAGGTTACATACCTAAAACTCCCCAAACGGTTAAGCGAGTATTATACCTTAAGCTCCCATTATTCTTCACTGGGTTCTTTTTTGGTGGGGGGGGGCTGCCCCCATGCTAGCGACGGCCTTGAGCTTCACGGGGAAATTACCTCTAATTATCCAATATACCGCGAGCTCTCACATACAGTGTCATCAATCTGCCGATAGGATGTGTCCTATTACACCATGGCAATTTCTGCTCAGTCATCGCCTGTATATGTGATATTGTGTGCCAAAGGGTAGTGCCGGTATGGGAAATGAAGAAATTTTCAGGTTTCATCGCAGAACTTACAATGTTTCTTAGTTCTGTGTTGGCAAGTACGTTTACATCTGTCTGAATTGGTGTCAGTGTAAGCATTTTGCAAGTACCTAGCAGTAATGACCTATCACTACTATAGCAGTTACCTAGCAGTGATTTTTTGTTTATTTTGTATTTTTATACGAGTCTTAGAAGCTTTAAATTGACTACGTCACGAATTTTCTACGGTAAAATGTGTAACATCTTTGTTGCAATTTTTTTTACATTAAAAGTAAGAACTAACGGGACTAAACGTATCGTCAAATTCTTACCTGATAAGATTGTTTCTCAACTAGTTAAAAATCCAAAAAACCTGGACGATTTGACATTAGTGTTCCTGACATTAATTGCTTTCTATAGGCATATAATATAGGCATACAATATAGTAAAATAAGAAGTATAATTAATGCAGCAATTTAACCATAAAAAGTTAACAGAATGACTTATATTTTGTGAAAAAGTGGATTTTTTTTTTTACTATTTACGGTGACGTAATCACTTTTTATGATTAGTGTGCTACGATTCACGTTACGCTGGTATTAAACAGCAGTTTGAACAGACCATGAATTATTTGCAAAGATTCAATCAATATTTATTATTGCACTACATGCATTTATTAGCAGTGCGACTGCCATATTCACTAGCAGTAGCCACTGACGTAATACACACACGTGTACACTTCTAGATATCCATTTAGACTATAAAATGTTTACAATATTATCAGGAGTCTATCAATATTGATAGACTCCTGATATTATACAATGTTATTCAATATAAGTAAGACGGAGTCGACACGTAACGTTCGTAGAGAACCCCGAAAGGATTCTTTGTCATGATAATTATGGATGATGGCTACCCATATGCCTGCGAAATATTGACACAGCCGTGTTATACTTCTTTATACACTGTCAAGTAAGCCAGAATGCCAGAGGTCATTTTAGTCGGTACGTCTATCTGAATGTTGATTATTATCCCTGACAATAACGATTTCATGCAACCCGGGCGAAACCCTCAGGGTACAGTATTTGAGCATGATTATATGGCATCATGCAATAGCTGGCGTACATTTGGTTTAATATATATCTATAGTAGTGTTGTCAATCGGTTGTAATTTCGTAATCGATCATCGGTTGGACCCAAGTAACCGATGATCGGTTA
>NW_014577364.1:71109-74292 GCF_000485595.1 Priapulus caudatus
TAAGGACTTGTGACGTGTAAGCTGTGTGAACTAAGTGCTGTGCTTTTTGTTACAGGAAAGAAGATAGAATCGACGGACCAGGATGACACGAACGCACTGACGCAGATGAGAATGTGGGCAGCACGCGCACAGGTTGGGTGCAAGGCCTGATGCCCATCGCGTCAAATGAAAAAAACAATGTCAATCCCTCACAGGCCTTATGTCTCACTGAAAAGGTAAGTAGAACCCGGAACGAGACCAAATCCCCGAACGGTCACTAGATAACCATCCTATTTTATATATATATCAGAAATAGGAATCAGGGAGATAGGGCCCTATTTACTACTTCACTGATATATAAAAATAAATTTGTGCTGCGTGTGTGCATGGCGCGGCGTGCGTGCGGGTGTGTGCCTTGTGCTTGTGCTTAGTGTGTATACATATATATTATATCAGGAGCTAATAATGACAAAGGTGTAAGACACACTCTTTGGTAAGCATGATTCCACTACATTTTTTGTCGGACGAGTTCGAGATGTTGAAGTAATAAATACAATGTATACAAACATGAGACTTCTTTGTTCACTGGTCCTTAATTCTAATCTTCCGGAATAGTAATTAGAAACCGCCGTAGCTTCCCACTTAGTTTTGACATAAAACAATCGTCTACTTATTGCACGACCATGCGTTTCACGCTAATTACCTCATCTGCGCGATCAAGCGCTAAATCAGTACACACAGGCTGACACAGCTACTTGAAGAGGGCACAGGCAGGGGATCCGGCCATCAGGCAGAGGCCAGCGGGGCAACTGTACGCGGGCTATAGTTACTAGAGCTACGGTTGCTATTGCCAAAACACAATGTGCCAGAAAGCTACACAATCGCTGGAGCGGTGCAGTCTACTCATATACGATTCATAGCAACATCATTCCTCCGCCGTGAATAGTTCAGATATTTTACCAGCGGGTCATACAAGCGTTATTTAAAAAAAGCTGCGGGTATTCAACCAATAACAAAACAAGGCATTAACTATAGTTTAAAGTAAATAAGTTTAATTTTTAAACCCAGCATGGGCGCAACTAACTAATTTCTAAAGCCGCATTTTCTGCACCCGTCGCAGCTATAACGCGCCGAACAAGCCTGGCGTCTGCTCCTTCAAGTACGTGTTGCGAATTTGGCGCTTGGCCTCGCCAAAAACGGTAACTAAGTACGTAAAACCCATTCGTGGCAACAGTACGGATTTATGTCCAACTAAGAAGTCTACGGCGGTTTTGTAATAGCTACCCGACGAGGAGAGATAGAATTAAGGACCAGTGAAACAAGAGAAAGAAGCTCATGTTTGTATATACATTTGTATTTTTATTCACATCGAACTCGTACGACAAAAATGTAGTGAAATCAGTACTAAAGAGGTGTCTTACTCCTTTGTCATTATTAGCTCTTGATATATATATAATATGTGTATGTATATATTTATAGATAGGTAGTATGTATTATATGTATATATGTAAGCTTTTTCTTGCTATTGCAGGTATTTCAGAGTTGGGCCCCGTTTATATAAAAAAACATTTATTACTGTTATGAGTATTGATATTACTGCAATAATATTGAATAGCACAATCGTGCTGGTTTTCACTGATGTGACACAAGCAATTCGAATGCTTTTTCAGGCCATCAAGAAGGACAAAGCTGATTCAAACCTGATGGAGGAGAAGACTTCTATCCTGCAGAAGAACATAGAGATGATAGAACTGGGGCTGTCAGAGGCACAGGTATGTGACACAATGCAGTTTTTTGTTACTCAAACCCTCTTTCAGTACACTTAAGGGACATGTGCCATGTGGGCATCTGATATGCAGGATCACAAGGTAATTGGTAAATACAGCGTTGGATATCGTAGTTTAGTGTGCGTTCTATTACAAATTTATTATCTTTTAACCAATGTAGACCTTATTGTGTTATTAGACAATAATCATCTCATAACCAACTGAAACAGGGTGTTAGCCAGGAAAAAAATCAGGGAGTCTCACCATCTGAGCGAAGCGAGGATGCTGCAGGCACGAAGCGCCCTAGCAGGGAGGCCCTTACCGTAAAATGGAGGAAATTTTGTCTGAAATGCCAAAAAGACAGGAATCTGATATGATTTTACATTCTTATAAGCACTGTTGTCAGTTATACAATGTGTATAATATATAAAATTGGGCCGCCCTCATGCCGTCTCTACCAAATTTCATCCGTCTCATCCAAGAATAGGCTGTCTAAAAGATGGGTAGACGGGTCTCTGGCTAACACACTGAACTGAAATGATGCGCAATGTGCATGTTTGCTCATGAAAGCCTCATGCATGTTTTTTGGCAGTGAGGACAGCTGTACCTTTTCAACAGTGATACATTTTTGGTCTATAATAGTTTATCACCTGTACACCTAGAATGCAAACTGTACCAGTCTGATACACGGCCTCACCATTGTGGGACTGTCGCATGCATTTACGATGCTCTTATTCTTGCGCGTTGGCCCCCATTGTGGGACTATCGCATGAGTTTACTTGCTGCGTATTCTCGTGTGTCGGCCCGCCACTCATGTGCAAATTGTGTAGCAGCATGTGAACGTTCGTCGCAGGTGATGATGGCGCTGGCGCTCGCGCAGCACCCTGCATGCTCACTTGTTTCCGTCGTCGCAGGTGATGATGGTGCTGGCGCAGCACCTGCGTGCTCACTTGTTTCTGTCCATGCTCACTTGTTTCCGTCGCCGCAGGTGATGATGGCGCTGGCGCAGCACCTGCATGCTCACTTGTTTCTGTCCATGCTCACTTGTTTCCGCCGCCGCAGGTGATGATGGCGCTGGCGCAGCATCTGCATGCTCACTTGTTTCTGTCCATGCTCACTTGTTTCCGTTGCTGCAGGTGATGATGGCGCTGGCGCAGAACCTGCATGCTCACTTGTTTCTGTCCATGCTCACTTGTTTCCGTTGCCGCAGGTGGTGATGGCGCTGGCGCAGAACCTGCATGCTCACTTGTTTCTGTCCATGCTCACTTGTTTCCGTTGCCGCAGGTGGTGATGGCGCTGGCGCAGAACCTGCATGCTCACTTGTTTCTGTCCATGCTCACTTGTTTCCGTTGCCGCAGGTGGTGATGGCGCTGGCGCAGAACCTGCATGCTCACTTGTTTCTGTCCATGCTCACTTGTTTCTGCCGCCGCAGGTAGGA
>NW_014577364.1:74302-83973 GCF_000485595.1 Priapulus caudatus
ACACACACACGAACACACACACGAACACACACACACGAACACACACACGAGACCGATTACATTACCTCCTTGGCGGAGGTAAATATATATACATACACATATATATGTATACACACTAAGCACAAGCACACACACGCACGCACGCACGCACGCACGCATGCATGCACACACTGTTTCACTACATTACAGGTTACACGACTGGCAACGAGAGTGCTGGATCGACTGATTCGTATAACAACACGGGAAAACGAGGAATTTCTAATAACTTAGTGTGTTCTAACTGTGGTTGTAATTCGACGTGCAGTTGTTATGTTTTCCACCCCTTAGTTAAATCAAAATTAGCGCAACAAAGTTCGTTCTACGGTGGCCCGTGTATGTTTACGTAGCAGATACATAACCTAGTAAGCTACTATAGTAGTTTTTGGGCACCGTCATAGCTAGATCGTAACCTCCACTCCCCCCTGTGTGTCCTTCTATTTTCCATGAGCGACATTTGCATTGATGCGCGTGTCAACGTGTCATGACTTGGTGACACGAGTGTCGTGACGCCACTGCCCAGCACTGGTAATCTCTAACCTTCAACAGCGTTTAAACAGTGATTAAAACCATTAAAAACGAGAGAACTGAGCGTGCTTTACAGTTTTCAAGGTAGTTCAACGGTGGTTTATGGTTGCAAGCATGCCCCCGTTTGCTGTGCCACTTACTGGTTGCCTTTGTATCCGGCGTTTTTTCCACAATATGTTGCTCCATTTTGAATGATTGCTAGCGGAGTCGCGGACAGACAGTACTGATGTGCGTGCGTTTCAAGGATTTGTGAAATATGAGAAATTGATTGATGGTGTGTGTGGGCGTGCGATGAATTCGATCAATTTACTGGAAGAGTTTATGGCCCGTGTCATTGGACATGTGCCACGTGTCTGGTTACATTGACGGCCGTGACACCAGCTCGGTTGTTACAATGAAATCGACTCTGCTATTACATTGAGGAGCATATTTACGAACGACGAGTTCTTACGTACGTTCGTTTACTTGGAAATGCGTGCGTTTTTCTACGACTGGATGTTGCAAACGAATAGCATGGGGTATGTCCTTTTTAGTACTGTATTGAACATTCACGCGGCTTGTCTCGTAAAACAAGAACTCCCTTCTCTCATGGTTACAATTTTTCTCGAGCGATCCAGGAAATGATTGATACACTATAGCCTGTGTTGGTTGTTGGTGCGTGACAGCTGTCCAGCGTTACAGACTTACAGTACTGTGACGTGTGCCCTGCCGTAAGTGTATGTTAACCCTGCGTTTATGTACCTGATAGAGGGATGTCCATGTACGTGTACCTCAACTTACATGCATGCCTACACCCGTATACGTGTAGGCCTACCCCCGAGTACGTGTACCCCCGCGTAAATGTATGCGTACCCCCATGTACATGGAGGCGTATATCTGCTTATGCGTATAGACGTACCCCCGCGTACATGTATGCGTATCCCCGCGTACATGTATGCGTACCACAGCGTACGTGTAGGAGTACCCCCGCGCACACGTAGGCGCGTACCCCGCATATATATGTACGCCTAGCACAGTGTACGTGTATGCGTGAAATGCTACTTGTCTACGCGTGCGTGGGTGCGCTCTCCAGCAACCGGGCTTGTTATTGTTATAATACCCAGCGTGCTGATTATTGGATGCTGAGCGCGGAGGCTGAGCCTAGATGCCGGCTGGTGTTGGCAGCCATGTTTATTGATTTCTACCGTGTGCGCCTGCATCCCTGCCAGCGCTGCTGCTGCTGCATCTGCTGCTACTACTGTCGCTGCTCTACGGTTTTGTGTGGTGTGGCTTGATGGAGGAGATGAAAGGAAAGCCATGTTTACCTTGTTGCGATACGACACTGTGATATTTGGTGTCGTGGTGTCGTTGAACGTAGCTCAGCGCGTGGGAGTAGTGTTGGTAGACGACATACTGCTCTTTAATTATTAGTTACGCAAATAACGCGGTGAGTACGTGGTGTGAAGACTAATATTGTTGAAAATGTAAGGTGTTTCGGTTAGCCAGGCAACATCCATAGTACTATAGTCTATAGATTGATTTTTCGTGTGTGCACTTCTAGAAGTAGACTAATGATTCATGCCCTGGGCATTTTTATAATCTGATGCTATTTTAGGCGTTCTAACATAACATAGCGCTTACCCCAGAGTAGCATCAGATTATAACGTGAATTTCATAATTCACAATACATTTTAAATGTGAATGGGCATCAGACCTTCACCCCTATAATAGGTCATGGTAGCACTGCATGCCTGCGTGACGACTGCGCTCTGCCACAGCACGAGCAGGGTGGATGGATCTACGACAAGAATATTGATAGATTAGTTTATAATGTCCACAGAGGTTGTTATTGCGGTAATGTGCTCTTAGATGCTAGTAAAGGCAGCACGTGCAGCTACGCCGCACACTATCCTTTCAGATGTTTGTGGAATTTTATAGTGTGGTTAGATGCCCCATAACAATAATTATATATACGCACGCATACTAGCGGTTTCATTCACAGTGCTCGTATTTTGCGTTTATCGGGTCAGGGGTCAAAGACGATTATCCGATTTTACCCGCGCATTGATAAGTACGTATTATAGTAATTCCAGTTCGCTCGCTTAGTACTTGCAGACTAATCGACCAGCCACCACCTAGCGAGTGAATGGAGTGAATTTAGATGTACATACGGCCCACTTTGTGAACTCCAACAGCTGCACACTTAGCTATAAGAAGCTTCACATGTTCGTCGTATTCAGCATGTAGGTTCGTTACTTGGCCTGCAGTTGAAATGAGTGGTCAACAAGCAGTCAGTCGACTCAGTATATAATGTATTTTAGTAGGTATGGACAAGTCACAACGGACCTAGGAAGGAAGCTTCATCATCATGATCACCCCGTGCGGTCCGTTTTCGTGACGTCATTGAATGATTGTTTTTGCCAATTGATAGCTGTTTGTCGTGCATTTCAGCTTCTGTCTGGTCCTGGCACGTTGTTTCACTACACACGCACGCACACGCAAACGCACGCACGCACGCACGCACGCACACACACACACACACATATATATATACACACACACACACACACATATATATATATACACACACACACACACATACACACACACACTCACACATACACGGCTGACTGGACGCCGCTAAGGCGAGCTGCCTGCTGACTCGACGCCCTAAGGCGCAGCTGCTGCTGAATCGCGATCGCGCGCGAACACTAGTGGCTACACACACACACGAACACACACCACGAACACACACACACGAACACACACACGAGACGATTACATTACCTCCTTGGCGGAGGGTAAATATATATACATACACATATATAGTATACACACTAAGCACAAGCACACACACGCAACGCACGCACGCACGCACGCATGCATGCACACACTGTTTCACTACATTACAGGTTACACGACTGGCAACGAGATGCTGGAATCGACTGATTCGGTATAACAACACGGGAAAACAGAGGAATTTCTAATAATTAGTGTGTTCTAACTGTGGGTAATTCGACGTGCAGTTGTTATGTTTTCCACCCCTTAGTTAAATCAAATTAGCGCAACACAAGTTCGTTCTACGGTGGCCGTGTATGTTTACGTAGCAGATACAAACTAGTAAGCTACTATAGTAGTTTTTGGCCACGTCATAGCTAGATCGTAACTCCACTCCCCCCTGTGTCCTTCTATTTCTCATGAGCGACATTTGCATTGATGCGCTGTGTCAACGTGTCATGACTTTTGTGACACGAGTGTCGTGACGCCACTGCCCAGCCCACTGGTAATCTCTAACCTTCAAACAGCGTTGTTAAAAAGCTGATTAAAACCATTAAAAACTGCAAGAGAACGAGCGTCGCTTTACAGTTTTCAAGGTAGTTCAACGGTGGTTTATGGTTGCAAGCATGCCCCCCGTTTGCTGCTGCACTTACTGGTTGCCTTTGTTCATCCGGCGTTTTTTCCACAATATGTTGCCTCCAGTTTGAATGATTGCTAGCGGAAGTCGCGGACAGATCAGTACTGATGTTGCCGTGCGTTTCAAGGATTTGGTGAAATATGCAGAAATTGATTGAGTGGTGTGTGCTGGGCGTGCGCGATGATATTCGATCAATTTACTGAAAGCAGTTCTATGGCCCGTTGTCATTGGACATGTGCCACGTGTTCTGGTTACATTGACGAGCCGTGACACCAGCCTCGCGTTGTTACAATGAAAGTCGACTCTGCTATTACATTGAGGAGCATATTTACGAACGACCGAGTTCTTACGTACGTTCGTTTACTTGGAAATGCGTCGGGTTTCTACGACTGGATGTTGCAAACGAATAGGCATGGGGTATGTCCTTTTAGTACTGTATTGCAACATTCACGCGGCTTGTCTCGACTAAAACAAGAACTCCCTTCTCTCATGGTTACAATTTTTCTCGAGCGATCACAGGAAATGATTGATACACTATAGCCTGGTTGCGTTGTTGTGCGTGACAGCTGTCCAGCGTTACAGACTTACATACTGTGACGTGGTGCCCTGCCGCTAAGTGTATGTTAACCTGCGTTTATGTACCTGATTAGCAGGGGATGTCCATGTACGTGTACCTCAACTTACATGCATGCGACACCCGTATACGTGTAGGCCTACCCCAGAGTACGTGCTACCCCGCGTAAATGTATGCGTACCCCCCAGTGTACATGGAGGCGTATATCTGCTTATGCGTATAGACGTACCCCCGCGTACATGTATGCGTATCCCCGCGTACATGTATGCGTACCACAGCGTACGTGTAGGAGTACCCCCGCGCACACGTAGGCGCGTACCCGCATATATATGTACGGCCTAGCACAGTGTAGTGTATGCGTGAAATGCTACTTCTGTCTTACGCGTGCGTGGGTGCGCCTCTCCAGCAACCGGGCTTGTTATTGTTATAATACCCAGCGTGCTGATTATTGGATGCTGAGCGCGGGAGGCTGAGCCTAGATGCCGGCTGGTGTTGGCCAGCCATGTTTATTGATTTCTACCGTGTGCGCCTGCCATCCTGCCAGCGCTGCTGCTGCTGCATCTGCTGCTACTACTGTCGCTGCTCTACGGTTTTGTGTGGTGTGGCTTGATGGAGGAGATGAAAGGAAAGCCATGTTTACCTGTGCGCGATCACGACACTGTGATAATTTGGGTGTCGTTGGTGTCGTTGAACGTACGCTCAGCGCGTCGTGGAGTAGTGTTGGTAGACGACATACTGCCTCTTTAAATATATTAGTTACGCAAATAACGCGATGTGAGTTGACGTGGTGTGAAGACTAATATTGTTGAAAATGTAACGTCGTTTCGGTTAGCCAGGCAACATCCATACGTACTATAGTCTATAGATTGTTTATTCGTTTGGTGCACTTCGGAAGTAGACTAATGATGTCATGCCCTCGGGCCATTTTTATAATCTGAATGCCTATTTTAGGCGTTCTAACATAACATAGCGCTTACCCCAGAGTAGCATCAGATTATAAAAATTTCTAGGGCACAAATTATCGTTCTTCACCATAAGTAGAGCTCATAGGGTCTATGCCCCCCAGGGTACTGCCGGAACGTACCCTGGGTACGGTCCTGTATACCGGAACGTACCCTGGTAAGTTGGTAACTATCTGATATGGTTAGGGTTAGGGTTAGGGTAGGGTTAGGCGTAGGGCGCACTTCCCCTAGACTCGTTAGTGGAGTAGGGCGAGGTACGGTCCGGCAGTATAGATAGTACCAGCGGGTTACGCTTCCGGTATACCGGCAGTACCCTGCGGGGACATAGACCCTATGGTGAGCATAAGCTAGAGCGGGTAGAGCATCGATCGTGGCAGTGGACGCATGGTGTTGACATTGTCGCTGCGATCCGTCGTTCGCGTGTAACTTGGCAGAAATATTTCTGTTATATGAAATTCTGTGAAACTATTCTTACTCGCCATGTTTTCATTTATCTTTCATGCTTCTCTCATCTAGAATTTTATTACTTTGATTGACTGTTCCTTCCACTTCCTTCTACATCATCGTTATTTGATGTGATGTGCTGAGTCATTCTGTCATCACTCATTACCGGCAACAGCTGTTACCATTTATGTACTAGACTGACTCCTCTTGAAATTAAAGCATCATGGCAAGCATGGATATTCATAGCCATACTCTGTCACAGGTGAGGTAGCATCAGATAGCTTATTTATTATGTCTGAAGTACAGTTCCTGATGCCATCTGTCTAGAAGTTTTGAATTGCACTTGTATGTATGTATGATATTTGTGATCATTTTTTTTCCTTAAAATAAACGTGTAATCCGCTGTAAGACAGTGGTTGGTAACCTGTCGTGACTGCCCGTGCCATAGAATGTTGTTGAATTACCGGGGGGTAATAAGTAATACCTACTGGAGAAGTTTGCACAGTAAACTTGAGACCCAGTTTAAAAAGGGCTTGGTGGCCCCAGTTCTTCGGTCGTGCAATATGAAACACAGCAATTTGTGAGTCTATGCTAGGAAACATGAATTGGCACTGCAAAGTATGTTATTCTGATCTATATAGAGTGATTAATTGCGGCCAAACTGCACCTTGTACACACGAAAGCCTATATAAACAGGTATGAATTCTATGCAGCCCCTATATCCTGTAGTAAAGCAATCCTGCAAACTATGTAGTAGCAGCACATGCAGAGAAGCTTTTATTCAAAAGAATTTCCTGTTTAAATATACGCGAGATTGCATATCCTATATATGGTATCAAGGGTCCATAATAGAAAAAGTCATAGATAGTCCATTTCAATTATGGACTCTTGATGGTATTATACTAGGATTGACTGTGCTATCACCCTGCAGAGGCAGCTTGTAACGGGACTTGTACGTGTAGCTGTGTGACTAAGTGCTGTGCTTTTTGTTACAGAAAGAAGATAGAATCGATCGGCAGGATGACAGCACTGACGCAGGATGAGATTGTGGGCAGCACGCGCACGGTGGTGCAAGGCCTGGATGCCCTGCGCAATGAAACACAATGTCATCCTCACAGGCCTTATGTCTTCACTGAAGGTAAGTAGAACCACGAGACCATCCCCACGTCACTAGATACCTCCTATTTTATATATATATCAGAAGTAGGGAATAGGGAGATAGGGGTCCCTATTATCTACTTCTGATATATATATCAATTTGTGTGCGTGTGTGCATGCGTGCGTGCGTGCGGGTGTGTGCTTGTGCTTGTGCTTAGTGTGTATACATATATATATATCAGGAGCTAATAATGACAAAGGTGTAAGACACCTCTTTGGTACTGATTTCACTACATTTTTGTCGTACGAGTTCGATGTGAATAAAAATACAAATGTATACAAACATGAGCTTCTTTTGTTCACTGGTCCTTATTCTATCTTCCGCGTAGTATTAGAAACCGCGTAGCTTCCTTAGTTTTGACATAAATCGTACTTTTGCACGACATGGTTTTCACGTAATTTACCTCACTGCAGCGATGCCAAGCGCTAAATTCGTACACACAGGCTGACACAGCCTACTGAAGGCACGCACGGCCGGATCGCCTCAGGCAGCGCCGACGGCAAACTGTACGCGGGCTATAGTTACTAGAGCTAACGGTTGCTATGCAAAACACATGTGCGAAAAGCCTACAATCGGCTGGAGCGTCAGTTTACTCATAACGATTCATACACATCATTCCTCCGCGGGTGAAGTAGTCAGATATTTTTACCCAGCGCAGCCGTTTATTTAAAAAAAACTGCGGTATTCAACCATAAAAAAAGGCATTCTAACTATAGTTTAAAGTGTAAAATAGTTTTAATTTTTAAACCCAGCATGGTGCAACGTAACTTAATTCTAAGCGCATTTTCTGCACTCGAGCTAGGCTACGGCCGAAAAGCCCTGGCGTGCTCCTTCAAGTAGCTTGTGTGTGCGAATTTGGCGCTTGGCCTCGCCAGAATACGGTAACTAACGTGAAAACCATGTCGTGCAAAATACGATTTATGTCAAAACTAAGAAGCTACGCGGTTTGTAATACTACCGGAGAGATAGAATAAGGGACCAGGAACAAAGATAGAAGCTCATGTTTGTATATACATTGTATTTTTATTCACATCGAAAACTCGACGACAAAAAATGTAGTGAAAGTCAGTACTAAAGACTCATCTCCTTTGTCATTATTAGTCTGATATATATATAATATGTGTATGTATATATTATAGATAGGTAGTAGTATTATATGTAGTATATGTAAGCTTTTTCTTGCTATTGCAGGTATTTCAGGAGTTGCGGCCCCGTTTATATAAAAAACATTTATTACTGTTATGAGTTACCCCTAGCAGTGGTTTAATAATATATTGAATAGCACAATCGGGTGTTTTCACTGATGTGACCAAAGCAATTCGATACTGCTTTTTCAGGCCATCAAGAAGGACAAAAGCTGATTCAAACCTGATGGAGGAGAAGACTTCTATCCTGCAGAAGAACATAGAGGATGATAGAACTGGGGCTGTCAGGCACAGGTATGTGACACAATGCAGTTTTTTTGTTACTCCAAACCTCTTTCAGGTACACTTAAGGGACATGTGCCATGTGGGCATCTGATATGCAGGATCACAAGGTAATTGGTAATAAATACAGCCGTTGGATATCGTAGTTTAGTGTGCGTTCTATTACAAATTATTAATCTTTAACCAATGTAGACCTTATTGTGTTTTAGACAATAATCATCTCATAACCAACGAACAGGGTGTTAGCCAGGAAAAAAAATCAGGAAGTCTCACCATCTGAGCGAAGCGAGGATGCTGCAGGCACGAAAGCTGCCCTCAGCAGGAGGCCCTTACCGTAAAATGGAGGAAATTTTGTCTGAAATGCCAAAAAGACAGGAATCTGATATGATTTTACATTTCTTATAAGCACTGTTGTCAGTTATCACATGTGTATAATATATAAAATTGGGCCGCCCTCATGCCGTCCTCTACCAAATTTCATCCGTCTTCATCCAAGAATAGGCTGTCTAAAAGATGGGTAAGGCGTCTCTGGCTAACACACTGAACTGAAATGATGCGCAATGTGCATGTTTGCTCATGAAGCTCATGCATGTTTTTGGCAGTGAGGACAGCTGTACCTTTTCAACCAGTGATACATTTTTGGTCTATAATAGCTTATCACCTGTACACCTAGAATGCAAACTGTACCAGTCTGATACACGGCCTCACCATTGTGGGATCGTCGCATGCATTTACGATGCTCTTATTCTTGCCGCGTTGGCCCCCATTGTGGGACTATCGCATGAGTTTACTTGCTGCGTATTCTCGTGTGTCGGCCCGCCACTCATGCCTGCAAATTGTGTAGCAGCATGTGAACGTTCGTCGCAGGTGATGATGCGCGCAGCACCTGCAATGCTCACTTTGTTCCGTCGCTCGCAGGGTGATGATCGGTGCTGGCGCACAGCCTCTGCGTGCCTCACTTGTTTCTGATCCATGCTCACTTGTTTCCGTCGCCGCAGGTGATGATGGCGCTGGCGCAGCACCTGCATGCCTCACGTTGTCTCGTCCATGCCTCACTTGTTCTGCTCCAACTGATTTTCCGTGCTGTCAGGTGATGATGGCGCGCAGCCACCGATGCTCAACTTGGTTTCTGTCCGATGCTCACTCG